>NC_143510.1:22899521-23002021 GCF_031878675.1 Megascapheus bottae
TATCTGACCTGATGGCTTAGTCCCTCAATGGGGTTTGTAGTATGATCATATCATTAGTAGGAGGTGAAATGTGATCACTAGAGCTTAGCTGGAGGGAGTAGGTCTTCCAGTGTTATATCCTGTTCTAGCCCCTTCGTGTATGTGTTATCCTGTCCAAGAGGATATGAACTCCTGTACTTCACCAAGATGACCTGATGCCTCTGAGACTGAGTATATCCAAGTGAGCCTTTCCTCTTCTCCCCTGCTTTTCTTGGATATTTGGCAAATAGACACATAATTCTAGATCGTGATCAGTGGTGTCAGTTGACTGGAATTGAAATCTCATTGCTTTCTGGTAGCAAGATGTCTGATAGTGACACCTTGGTGGGCTACTTCTCTGTAACAAGCAAGAGCTCCTTGAATTATTTCTATGAGATTTCTGGCAGAAAGATATATACCTAATAAAAGGAAAACAGTTGATTCTAGTAAATGCAAATGAACACTTATACTTGTAATATAGTTTCAAGGTAGGACTAGATTATATTACCAAACTGTATAACTAGATAACCTATTTTTCTAAGTTATTGAAGAATGCTTTATAATTGAAGTAAAATCCAAACAAATATGACAGAGACATATGGCTTGGGGTTAGCAATCAGAGAACCATAGTTGTTCACAATAGTATTTTTTCTCTTAGCAGAACAAGATGCATGTACTCTTTTTTATTCCACCAAATATATCCATGGAAAAAATACTGAGGAAAATACTGAGACAATGTATTATATTTTCTGCAAGGGATAAGAAATAAAAACCATAATATCCTTCCTTTAATACCCTAAGGTTCATCTGAACCATTAGAAAATAACACCTACTGGATTTGCAGCATAAAATGCAGGCTTCTTTTATTTGTTGTTTCATTCCATATTGCCAATAAAGTTACAGTGATTTTTCAACCAGTAGTTCAGTTACATAAATGTCTTTGCTTTTAGAATATCACAAAAACATATAAAATGCAGAATGACAATCTAGTATATAGCATTTTGAGACGCCTATGTTTTTCTTCATTCAGAAATCTGTTTAAATTAGCAAGTCAGAATGAAGTGCAGTATATCCAGAATAAGATGTCCATACTATAAATAGCAGGAACAATTGTATTGTCAAATAAAAACAAATGAGGATGCTGAAAGCAGTTAAAGAAAGGCAATTTCTCCTTCAAAGAATGTTTTTCCCCATCTGTCAGGCTAAAATGATGAAGAGAATATAATTCATAAATCTGTGAGCTATTACAAGCATTTCTGATCAGAAAGTCAAAAAGTGAATCTTTCACCTCTATCTGAGAAGGCAGTTAACACTCTCATTTCGATGGAATGCTTTCAGAGCTGGAAACAATATCTGAAGTTCCTGCCATGATGGAGCCCCTAGAATTGACACCCTTAAAAGCTTCCTGAACATAAGGCAGAGAATCTTAGTGGCTCACAGTTGGGTACAGAGAAACAAAATCCTGTGTGTGAGGCTGATTGAGATGCATGGGAACGGAAGATAGTTTTCACTTAACTATTGTCCTCACCACACAAAAGAATGTGTTGCAGAAAGAGACAAAGATCAGCAACGGATGGACAACACTTACTTCTGGCTTAAAAGACTCTAGAAGAACCTGTGGTCAAAAAGGTCTTCGTAATTATTAAATTAACAAATGGAAGAGATTAGTCTTTTTTTTCTTGTAACCAACTTGCCCATTTCATTTGACACTTGAAGAAAATTGCTCTTCACAAACCTTTTTCTTTCCTTTTCAGTTTAGATTAGGAATTTTGCTAAAATTGCTTTTTAAAAACAAGAAGTGGCTGGGAATTTAGCATCCTGGTAGAGTGTTTGCCTAGCATGCACAAAGACCCAGGTTTGATTCCTCGGTACCACAAACACAGGAAAAGCCAAAAGTGGTGCTGTGGCTCAAATGATAGAGCTCTAGTCTTTAGAAAGCCCATGGACAGTGCCCAGGCCCTGAGTTCAAGCCCCAGTCCCAGGACTGGCAAAAACAACAACAGCAAGTACACATACTAAGTAGTCACATGATTATTTTAATGGCAAAGAAATCATGGCAATGTAGGCATTTTATCCTTAGAGCTACCTAAATGATAAAAACACATCTATTTCACATTTTAATTTTAATTACTTTTAATTGGTTAGAACTTCATGATATTGTAAATGCTAAAAAACTGATTCCTAAGTATTTTATACGAGGCTACTTGACAGTCTTGTGGAAATTCCAACATGCTCTGTGGAGATCTGGTAAAGGCCTTCTGCATATTAATTGGAAAGACACATACATCTGCTGTTTAGTGGTAGACAGCTGGAAGAAAGGATTATGAAAGAAAGAGGAGAGTTTGAAGAAGTTTGAAGTAAAGATGACCCAGAGAATGTGAGAAACTGCATAAAGACTGATGTAAAGATTCCTAGGCAGAGAATCAGGAGGGAAAACAACTTGAATAGAGGAAAGCAGGGTTCTGAGGAGATAATGGAAGGTGAGGGGTTAGGTCCAAATATTGGTCCTTCACCCAAGGGGAACCCACAGAAGAAGCTCCAAGCAGAATAACATCTGGTCCTATGAAGGTCGTTCTAAGATTCTTCTCATTAACGTATAAAGAACAAATTTGGAGCAATGAAGGCACTGTAAAAACAGGCAGAAAATGATTGAGGAGCTATGGCCTCGGAGAGATGATTAGAGACCTTTAACAAAATTCCTAGTGGACTATGTAATGATAAATGGAAAAACATAATATGAATTTCAAAGGTAATGAATTGTACACAACCCAAAGGGTACAATACGAGTGCTATAGTTCTAACCTGTCTGTAGCATGCATGGTGAGGCTGTTCTCTTAGCAGACAGATTGCAGACAGCTCTCTGGAACTCATGACCTTCAAGTGCCCTCAATCATCACAGAAAAGACTGACAGCATGCAATTTATATATAGTAATGTGACGTTGCTGTTGAAGTTTAGTCTGTAGAGCAAATAATATATCTTCCATGTTTTTTTAAGAGCAAAACACATAAAATAGTGATTTTTTTTCAGATGGAATGCATAGACAGAGGTCCAAGAACATGTGGTTAGCATTCCTGCATACTCACCAGTGTTAAAAAGTGATTTTTTTCAACTCTCTTTGGGAAGGTAGTTTTGGTATCAGGAGATCATTATTTGTCATATAATGTCTTTGCTTAGTATTTCATCTGTAGGTTAAAAAATATTTATTTGTATTATCTTTAAGTGGTTGTACAAAGGGGCTACTTTTTAATACACCCACTATGCATGCAGCGATTCTTTTTGTTGTTTTTTTTTAAAACTGCATTTTTTTTTGTCTTTTCTTTTTTGGCACTGGGGATCGAACCCAGGACATTGCACTTGCTAGCCAAGTGCTTTGCCACTGAATTATATCCCAGTCCAACATGCAGTGATTCTTAACCAGAGTCTCAGGTCCATCTTCTCTCCATCCCCCTTCCTTGCCCACCCCCATCACTTACATCACCTCACCCACTTCCTGTCTCATTAGACATCATGACTTTATTCAACCACTTTCCCCCTTACCATTCATCCATCCCTCCCCCCAGCACCCCACATTCAAAATGTGTTTTAGCTCCCTGCTGTTCATTTCGTTAAACTGTTAATTATTGAAAGGGTTTCCACTATGGCATTTCACCCCTGCATATTCTCAGTGTGAGTCCATATATAACATATAGGCTACTGAATGTGTTGATATGGAAGGTTGTATTTTGGATCTAAGACTCACATATGAGAGGAAACAAAGGGACCCAAACTGGGCCTGATGAAGGAATATTACTATGGCCTTGGAAAATGTTTCACGGATTTCCATGTTGTAAGAGATCTAGGGATCATGATTAATCTAATGACTGGGGGGGGGGGGTAGAGAATTCATTTGTCCTAAGTATTTACCCACAGCATAGCTTTTTCAAGGAAACTCTTTGCTAAACAAATATTAGTGCTCAGTCACTCAGAGAACAGTCTTTTCACCAATAATCCCGTCATGGGTTGAAAAGGTCTAAAGGAGGAAAATTGCCATTTCCAAAGAGATTCAGAAGAATTTGTCTGTAAATATTGAATTTTTTTTTCATTTTCCCTTCAGGATATTAAAGGAGGAGGAACTGGTATAAACTGCTTGTATCTCTGTTGCTGTGTGGTCGTTTGGGAGATGTTTACTGCCTGACGTTCAGTTGTTCTCATCATTCATCCTCGGGTGAGATTAGGTCCATGGGAGGGAGTGTTTGAAAGGAGGAAGAAGGCACAGTCCAGGAGAAGAATGGGCAGTTATGCAGTCTAGTTTTGCAGATTATAATCAACTGTAGATAGACCCATGATAATTTGGAAAATGGTGGTAGTTTAGGATAAGAGAGGAGAAAGTGTTTGTATTGCTTTCTTCTACTCAGTGTTTCCCGTCCTTATTCAGGTTAATATCTTCAGAGGTAAAGAATTCTAACCGGACCAAAACAAACAGACATAATACTGAGCTCCATTTTTAAGAAAATATAGTTAAAATATTTTATGCTTTTCTTTTAATAAAAGTCTCTGTCCATGTCTCTTTTAGGTGCAATGTAATGAATATATATATATAATATCAATTTATGAATATGTTGTACAGCTATACCTTTGACAACTAAAATATATGTGCATGCCTAGGATTCCTGAGGAATTTATAAAAGCATCAAAATATAAATTAAAATGATTCCAAAACGATACTGATCAAAATAACAGGATCAATTTACAGCAAAAATACAGGGCCAAAGACAAAGAAAGACATACTATTAATGTATATATTGTTGTATATATTACTAATTTACATATTAGTATGATGGGTACAAAATACAAACCATGTATATATATGCATACACACATATAACAGCAAAGAGAACAGAAAGCAAAGAAGAAAAGTAGAAGTTGGATATGAACAGCTTAGGGAGAATATAGTGGGTTAAGCAGGAGAAAATGAAGGGTGGGGTAACTGTTTAGATACAAATTACCCATTACCCTTTGCTCATCACCCTTTCAATAAAAGAAAGAATTCATATGTGAGAAGGAAGGAGACAGAAAAGAATAAGGACAAGGAGAGAGAGAGAAAGACATGCAGAGAGAGAGAGAGAGAGAGAGAGAGAGAGAGAGAGAGAGAGAGAGAGAGAGAGAGAGAGAGAGAGAGAGAGAGGAGAAAGACAGAGATTGGAGAAGGAGAGTGTGAGAGAGATTCTCAGGGCTCCTCCCAACACTTCACAAAATCCATCTTTCACTACATGCTCTATAATTGGTCATTTAAAGGAAGAACAATCTTGTTGAGTGTTGGTAGCTCATGCCTATAATCCTACCTACTCAGCAGGGGCAGGAATATCAGTGAGATTCATCTGTAAACACCAAAAATCTTCCAGTGTAGCAATATAGCTACAGCTCGTGTGGTGAAACACTAGTCTTGAGCCAAAAAGACCAGGGACAATGACTGGCCCTGGGTTCAATCTCCAGAACCACCACAGGAAAATGAACAAGAATATATGAAGACAATCTCTAATTTCAAAGACCATCTTTAAGGTACAGGCTAGCCTGTTTTATGTGCAAAGTTAACTTTTCTTTCTTACTTAGAGGCCATCAATAGGACCCTAAATCTTCCTTCAAAGCCACTTCACTTAGTAAGCTGCACAAATTCACACTTTTGAAAACAAAAACTACTTTGTTTGCATTCCAGCTGATTTCATTTCAGTCAGTCATGATTGTCCTGAATATGTTTTCATTATAATGAATTCCAACAGTAAATTCAGTACCAGAAAATATGGTTCCCAGAAGATGGAAAAATCTGCACTTCGAGGAAATATGGAGATTGTTTTTCACTATGAAAGACTTTGAGTCTGAGCAGTACAACTGAAATATCTTGTGTAACTTGTTGCCAGTAGAAAGTTGACTCTAAACTTTCCTTATGTACAAAATAGGCTTTGAAATAACTATATTTCAATGTTGTTTCAAAGATTAAAAATGAAAGGGTAGATATAAAGCATATGGTATATATAAGTATGTATCTACTGACAAATCAAATATTGAGCACCTGCTGTATACCAGGACCTTGTCTAATGCTGAGAGCAGTGAATATGAGCACATTGGCTCTTTCTACTAGAACCTGCAGATGAAGCCAAGAAAGTAAACACCATTAAAAGCCATACTATCATGAATACAAAGTACAGACGTCCTTCAGGAAAATTAGCTTGTTATGCTTTACAAATGCGAAACTAGAAAGATAAAGGTCAAAGAACATTTTCATAGTGAAAATACATTAATAACAATACAATGGAGGATCCTAAACTGAATTGGATGTTATTATGAAAATATTAAATTTTCTGATGTAAGTATTCAATATTAAGAGGACATGTATACTCAGGCCTTTAGGAAGAAAGGGAATATTATTTCCAATAACCCTCAAGTGGTCCAAGAATACATAAAAAAGGAAGAAGAAATAAAAGGAGGGGACATGTGCAAATAATAAGTGTATTTGAATAAAGTTTAAATGGGAGTTCCTTGTTCCTCACTTTTCTGTAAGTTTGAAATTTAAAAAAATTAAAATGCACATTCATGACAGTAGAAGATTTTTTGACACACATTTATTTTACTCTTTCCCTTTTTTCTTGATTACCTGTTCTCTAGAGTGAATTTTGCAAATCTTATTTCAAATTTTAGCAGCAGAGAGAGAATTGCTCTGGTAGGCAATCCATATTTAGTAGCACAGTTCTACCTCAACGGATTTGAGTAAATCGATCATTTACAGCAAAGGAGTTAGGTAGAATTATGTTACTGACTCAAGTTGCTTGAAAAACATCCCTAAACACCTACTACAAATCCTAAAGCTGGCATTTAGTTTGGAAAACAAATTTTACTTGTAACAAATAAGAAAAGAAAATCATGTTGACATTTAAAAGCGAAGGAACTGACCTTGCTATCATTTCCTATAATGCCCAAGGGAAATGAGATTTTTAGGTTAGTAAGGATTCACCCAGGGCACCCAACCTAATTAATTCAGCAATTCTTTCTGCTGTGACAGATAAATTATATGCAGCACAGATGATCTGTTGTACTTGTTTTCTGATTTCTCTAATTAATAGTCATTCATAAATGTACTGTTTTCAACTAGAAGGTTTACTTCTGGTATTTTTTAGAATAAGTGAATGCACATGAGTTAATTTGTCTTTTAGAATAGGCAAGTAGACATAAATTAAAACATAAAGAGATGAAAATTCTGAACATTATGAAAAACACATATAAAATAATCATTAATAGGCCATACATGTGATCTAATAAGAAAATTTCTACCTTTGACTAACAAAAAGGATTTGTTAGTGAAATATAAATATAAGATTAGAGGTGTTATAATGTTCATTATTTAAATTTTTAAGCTTTGGCCCCTTGGTTGTCTTTATTATAATTCAGTCTAGGGCACAGAAATTAAATCTAATCAATCTCACTAAAATTCTTTAAAATCCCATAATCAAGACAATTTCTCAAAAATGCAATAAAAATCAACAAATAATTTATTTTTTACAGGAATGCAAATATTTGTTTGTAAAAGTCAGATACAATTTTAAGTCTTTGCCTTCTACTTTCAGAGTTGTTGGAGTATCTTATAGTAGATCAATATTCTCTTCTGGGGATTAAATATTGTGATAGCATTTCAAGCAGCAGATTTAAAAGCACAGAATTACTTAAATATGTGGTCAGGATATATCAGATATTACCAAAGTGAGCTACTTTCTCTACACATTTATTTCTTTCACAAAGCATTTATGGACTCATGACTTGACCAAGGTGGAAGTCTGGTAAAATGTCTGATAGAACTCTATAACTCAGATAAGTTTCAGAGAACACACAAGGTTTCTCAAATAACTGGAGGTGCGTTTAATCCAAGGCATGGATTTGACTGTTCAAAATTCCAGGGAAGAATGAAATACAGGAAGTAATCATGGCTTTCACCTCTGTTATTCCACTAATATACTAGAGTAAGATTGGGAAAAGAAAAACGGGGCCTGGAAAGAAGTATATAGAAAGAAGCCAAATGTGGCTAAAAAGCAGCATCTTTCCAGTTGGAAGACCAAATCTGCATTTTAGTGTCTCGAAGAGAGAGGAATGGTCTTAGCAAGCACTAACTTCTAATAGAGACCCAGGGGGGAATTTCACCATAGGGGATGGAATAAATTAAAAGTAATTCAAATCTGTCTAAGACTGGAAACCAGCCTCAAGTTAGTGGAAGTTCTAATTTGATTCAGGAAATATAATTGTTTCCTAGATTGCCAGCGGAAGGGTTATCAGTAATACATAACACATCTAGATACATCAATAGTGGCAGAGATTTTAAGAAATAAGATGAAGATCCAATTTAGAACCTCCATAATAGATTCCTCGTATATTTAAGGACATTCAGAGACTGAGAGTAAAGGGAAGAAGAAAAACACATTCTGAGCAAATGAAACCAGTGCACAAGAGGTATAGCTATACTCCTACCATATAAAATATATTTTTAATTCAGAAAGGTGTAAGATAAGACAAAGAAGATCTTTAAAGAATGAAAATTGAGCCAATTGATTAAAGAGGATATGTCACTGGTAATGGCAAACATTCAGCACTAGAGAACATATACCTATATCTACACACACATATATCAAAATATCAATAGATATGAAGAAAAAGGGAACATAAAACAGTAGTAGTAGGAGATTTTCAATACCGATAGCAAAGGACAGATCATCCAAAAAAGAAAATGAAAAAGAACATGGGTCCTATGAAGATTACAATGTGATGGTGGGATGGCCTTTTCTAGTTTGGTCTGTTTGGAGTTCTAAAAGCTTCTTGTATCTGAATGGGCCTGTCTTTCTGGATATTTGGATAGTTCTCTGAGATGATTCCCTTAACTATGAATCTCCTTCTCCAGGCTTCCTCAATACGAATTTGTCTTAAATTAGGCTTCCTAATTGTAACTTGAAGCTCCTAAAGAGATCTATCATAGTTTTTGGACTTGTTTTGAGTCATTTTCTGGTCTTTATCTTTATAAACTCTAGGCTATCTTCAACTCCAGAGATTCTCTCTTCTGCATTGTCTGTTTGTGGAGTCCATGAATTCTTCCATTATCCTTTGATTGTCCTCATCACATTCAAACATATCCTACTTGATGGTTTCAAAATTTTACTTGATCATGTTTACCAGTAGCCCTTTTAGAGCATTTTGAGGACTCTCCTTTAGGTTTTCCATTGACTTCTCTGTTACCTGTTCATTTTGCATGGGAGATGTAATTCGCTGACTTGCCATTTTTCTTGAGTTTCTTGGTCTTCCCATTTGTAAAAGAGAGTAAGACTAATACCACATAAGTTATGATTTTAATATAAGACTGAACCTAATGCTCTGTAGCTGTATAGACTTTAGAGATTCATAATCTTAGACTGGTATTTTTCCCTTTTGTACATTTACAAACATGTCTAATACTACAACTGAACACAGTTTTATGGCAAAAAATCAATCCAATCCATATGTGATTTAAATCACTCTGGACCTACAGTATAATTCAACAAATACATATACAATCTGAGTGAACAACAATCAACTGTAGTTTTGTGTCTTTAGGAACAGAACCAATACCACAAACATACGCAGTTTTAAGGCAAAAACCAACCTAACTCCTATGTGACTAAATCCCTCCAGACAGCAAGGATACCTCCTCAAGAGTACAGATAATGTCTGGGTCAACAAACAATTGTAGATCAACTATCGAAGGAACTCCACTAAGGGGTAGGGGACCAGAAATATATGGGTAAAATGAATGGTAAGGGAAGAAAGTAATCTAAATCTTGGATTTAAATTAAAGCCAATATACAGTTATTATATAATATCCATTTTTCCTTAGGATATGCTTAATATTTCATAGAAAAAGAGCTGAAAGTATACTGAGAATTTTGCCTTCGCTGGCAAATATAAACCCCAATGTGTGTCTCTGATATGGAATAAGCTCCTGCTAAATCTTCTTTCAGACTAAAACTTTCGTCTGTGATTTGACATGCACATTTATGATCAGATTTTGCTTATGTCTCCAGACAGAGTTGAAAATCTATAAAAATTACTACATATCTTCCCATCCATGCAATCTTTTATAAAAGAATACATATCATTTCCATTCATTATATCTTAACACAGCTCTTGTCCACTATCAAGAAGATAATGAGAAATTGGAAATTTAATGCCTCGAAAATTCTCTATGGGGAATAAGTCTAGTTGGCATATGAAAGCTTTCTAAAAGTATTTAGTATGTCTAAAATAGTCATACTAACATTGAACAATTAACCTCAATTACAGCTTAAACTAAATATTTACTAAGGTTTTACTAAAAACAAAATGAAATTTCCCAGCAATACCAAACTTGGGCATTTTTCCAAATTATAGTAAATATAGTAAAGATACTTGTGAGGCTAGGAATGTGGTGTAGTGGTAGAGTACTTGCCTAGTATGCATGAAGCTCTGGGTTCAATTACTCAGTAAGTACCACATAAACAATAACAGCAAGGTGTGGCCTGTGGCTCAAACTCAGAGACAGTGCCCAGTCCCTGAGTTCAAGCCCCAGGACAGGCAAAATAAAAATAAAAATACATAAAAAAGTAAGGCACTTCCACAACCATGTCCAATGCAGTACTGTTTACAATGGCCAAGTTATAGAAGTAGTCAGATGCTTGCAGTGTATGAGAAAATTGATAAAATGTGAGTAATACTGACACACACAGACAGACACACACACACACACACACACACACACACACAAACACACACATACACACAATGAAGTTTTACTCATCTATCAGGAAAAATAAGATTATGTCATTTGCAGAGAAATCAATGAGCTTGGAAAAAAAATTTACATTAAGTACATTAAGTCAGGCTCAAAGAGATAAATGCTTTTGCTCAAATGTGGAAGTTAGGTCTAAATTATAAGCATATATGAAAACATGTGAAAGGTCACACTAATATGCACACAAATATATTTATTACTGTATGGTATATACCAGTACATCAGGGAGAATTCTAATGGAGTAATCTTTTTTTCCTTCCCCTGTAATTATAGACTTATTTGCTGTTAGATTGCTTTACATGTTTGGAAACTATGTACTTCAATACATAAATATGTAATTGATATGTTTACCTGGTAAACTGAGAGCATGTCTCTGTAGAAGTATAATGTTGTCTAATATTGATTTCTTAATTTTTTTTAGAAATTATTCTACAATTGTTATTTATTTGTTATTATTGTAAAGATGATTTACAGAAGGATTATAGTTACTTAAGTCAGATAAGGAGTCCATCTCTTTTTGAAAAATGTCACCTCCTCCCTCATTTTTCTTCTATTTTTTTTCCCTCACAAGCTTCCTGCCCCACAAGTTTTATAGTTCATTTTCAGTATATATGATTGTCACTGTAACATTTCTTCACCCTTTGTCCCATCATTTCTGTGCTCCCACTTACCCTCTCTCAATTAAGCTTACATGTAAGACAAAAGGTACAAAAATCTAAACAGTGACAAAGGAGAACAATTTTTAAAAAATAACCCCAAAGGCCTCTTATTTCTATTTCTTGGAGTTAATTTTGATAAACGTTGTTTTATATGTTCATCTGCACATAGTGATGAAGTCTTTGTGATCCTCTCCTAAGGCTAACCTCCCTTGGCCTCACTGTGTAAATATTTAGAGTTCTGTTTAATTTCTCATTTCCAAGTATAATTTTTAAAGCAGTATGGAGGTTCCTTAAAAGACTAAACATGAAGTTTCTCTATAACCCAGCAATTTCACTCCTGGGCACCTAGTCAATAGAATACAAACATGATTACACTAAAGCTACTAGCATAACTATGTCCATTGCATACTCAAGATAAAGAATCAACCCAGATGCCCTTCAGTGGACAAACAGATAATAAAAAAAAACATGATATATATGTATATATGTATACACACAATGGAATTCTATTCATCTATCAAAAAGAAAGATATTGCATCTTTCATAAGACATTGTAAGGACTTCAAAAAATTATTAGGGGAAGTAAGCTAGACTCCAAGATATATTAGTTGCATGGTTTCCCTCATTTATAGTAACTAGAATGTGCCTATAAATCTACCAGTAAATGCAATGGATGGTGTATATATATTCCTTTGACCAACTGACTTAGAGTTAAACAACTGAAACATGTTTTCTTGGGCAAGGAGATCAGGGGGAGGGACTAGGAAAATATAAACAGGACTGGAAGGGAATATATTCATAACATCCAAAGTACATGTGTGAAAATGGAACCAGATAACTTGAGAGGAAGGGTGGGTTGGTACAGATGAAAAAGAGTAATAGAAGGGTTGACACTGATTCAAATGCACTGTACTTATAAATTGACATGTTAAATTGAAACCATTTTGTATAATCACTTAGGGATAATAAAAATAAAGAAAAAATTAAATTTCAAAAAATCACAATTTTCTTCATCTTAATGTCTATAATTGGCACTTAAGTTAAAAATCTTATTTGTTCTGTTATAGGTTTCAAAGAATCCAACTTTGCCAGCTTTAATAGTCTTCCCTTTGGACATGCTGACAGACAGAACAATAGAAAATGGTCACGACTGTCTTGGGTACATGCCTGCCTTCCTTCCAATGGTCACTTTGACTAAATGATACCTAGGTGATAACTTTTTTGCTCAGGGAACATTCAGGGCTAAATCCAAACACTTAATGCAGAGGACATGAGATAATTTGTTATTTTCCGGTAAAACTACACCAAATGGCCTGGTGCTGGTGTTGCACAACTGTAATCCTAGCTACTCAGTAAACTCAGATCTGAGAATCACAAAGAAAAAGGGTCACGTGAAAGGGTATCAATGTATGGGAATTAATGCACCATCTATCTGGCAAATATCATGTAACCCTTCTATTAATTACAATAAAAATATATAAAAAAAGAAAAAGAGTCAATGAGACTCTTTTCTCCAATTGGCTTAAATCACTGCTCTAATCTTGCATCTTGGGTTTTGGAATATCTCCAACTTTCATATGATAGCTTCTTACGATCTTTTCTATGGACTGTCTTTGCCTTAATCTTCACTCAGTTTTTCTGAGCATGGGTGACTCTGCATGTGTGGTTAGAGAAACTGATAACATGTTCTTAGGTCATTAGAGGCAAGGTCAAAACATCTGGAGGAATCATCCCACCATATCTGTCCTTACCATCACAGGAACTGCATAGTTACACCACAGTGTGTTCACTTTTCTTCAGTGAGCACACTCTCATCCTGCCTTGTCATGAACTCTTAATTGTCCTGTGTATCCCATAATAGATGTCCCTCAAAATTACATTATTATTTTAATTCCCAGAATTTAAATCAATGTTTTTGGAATAATAGTCCCCTAGATTGATTGAATTTCAAGCCTCATGGCCAGGGCAAATGATTTCATGAACCTTATAAAGCCATTTCAGTCTCAGGTCCTATGCTCAAGGGTTTGTAGTGACTGTCAAGTCACTTACAAGAAATCCTGAACTAGGATGATCAGGTTTAGATTTCCTAACACCTACAAACTGGGACCATGATGTTGTTATTTTAAGGCATTGGATTTTGGAGCAATTTATTCCACAAAGATAGATAGTTTTTTTTTGATATATTGAACGATATTGAATCAGGACGATGGAGATTATAAAACACAATCACTGTTGATGTGAGCCATATAATGTTGCAATCCCAACAGATCTCTCATCAGCTATTCTATAGGCTTCACCAACCATAGATGCACTTGGCCAGCTTATTCTGTTCCTGATCTGGACTGGGCTTTTGTCTCTCAGGATGCATTTGTTACATCTGTTTGCTGTTTTCCAAATGTGCTATCCTCTAAATCACATGGCAATATAGTTGTCATTTTCTGACATGCTGTTCTGATACAACAGTTGGAATTCTAATTATTTAAAGATTATCTCTTGGTTTCAACACATAAGGGAAAATCACTAGCAAATGGATATTCTTTCTTTCTGAAAGTATTTAGGTTTTGGACCGGGAACAAATAAATGAATAAATGATGAAAAATTCTTAAAATGACACACAGTTGTAATTTTTAAAAGCTGGTTTTTTTTCCAGATTCTAAGAAACATTCAGTAGATATTTTTAGGACTTGTGTGTTTCTGTGTTAAAGAAGGAAAAAATGCACAATAGCCATTCAGTCAGTGAATACATAATTACATTTGAGTACTCTCCTCATTTTCCCATTGAGGAGATTCAACTGACCCAGGTAACACAAAAATTAGCCTCTTGATCACTTACTTTCTTTCTGAGCACAACTCTCGTCATTTTCACATTTCTGTTGATAAAGAAATATCAAGATATTGAGTGAGAACTCATTTGTTTCTTTTTTCCCTAGAGCTTTCCTGAAAAGGCTGGATGGAATAGGCAGCTTCCCATGTAACTAACATGTAGCTCCAGATCATGAAGATGGCATGCTTAGCTTTTCCCATTTCTGCTTTCATTGAAGAAAAATATCAATGATAGTTTCCATTAAATTTTAGTCTATTTAGCTTGGTTTTAGTAGTTCATGTCCATAATTCTAGTTACTCAACAGGCTGAGATTTAAGGATTGTGATTCAAAGCCAGCTTTGTTAGGAAAGTCCAGAAGACCCTTATCTCCATTTAACCACCAAAAATCCAGGAAGGGGAGCTGTAGCAAAAGTAGCAGAGTGTTAGACTTGGACATAAAAGTTTAGGCACAGTTCAGGCCCTGAGATTAAGCTCCAATATTCACACAAGAAGCAAGCAAGCAAGCAAGCAAGCAAACAAACAATTAGTCCATTGTACCCTGAAGTTCAAAGTAGGATTTTGCTATCATTTTACCTGGTCTTGGTCAAATTGCCTTTCTTAAGAATTTCTGAGGATATGTCACACTTCAAAAGCTATTACAGGGTAAGGACAAAAAAAATGATGCCCACATATTTTCTTTCAAAAGGTTAATGCAATTGCTTTTTACTTTAGTGAGCTACTGATGGCAACAGTATGGTGGTACCTTTGTCTCACAATTATACCACGTAAGGATTTGATCAAGACTGGTAATTAGCAAGGAATAGAGAACTCACAATGAATTCAAAGTTGAAAATCTCATTCCTTTTAGATGCATAGTTGACCTTAAATAACTTCTTACTGAGAGCTTACAATATAACTTATACCTTTCTCACAGTGATGAGATTAAAATGATCTTTATTCTCATTTCTGGTAATTTCTCTTTCTTCAAATTAGCTCTGAAAGTTAATATGTATTTATATTATATTTCTATGACAATGTGACCAGGAATCACATTTGTACTTAAGTATAAATTATGTTATAAATCATACCTTTCTGTCACACTGATAACAGAACTGACTCAAATACAGTAACACAAAATTTATAGATTAATTCCCCAATTTGTTTATATTCCTTACTTCCTCTCTCGCTTCCTTTCTTCTTTTTTTCTTTCCTTTATCAGCCATGCATTTATTCCTTCTTTCTTTACTTTTTTTCTTTTTAGAGACGTTTTGCTATCTCTGCATTCTATGGACACATTTTAGGAATTGAAACACCTGTTACTATCTTATATGGGGAAATTCTGAGCAACTTAAATTATCAATTAAAGAAAGGAAAGAGCCCAGCCTTCTCTTCCTTTGAAAGCAGAATACTGCAATAGAAGAAAAAAATATTTTGGCATCCATTCAAATTTAACAGGTTGATGGGATGAATCTATCTTCCTAAACAACCAGAGTGTGATTAGATCACAGCGTCAACAGTGCTCAACACTGAGAACTAAAATGTTGTATTAAAGCTCTAACTGGCATTGGCTTTTTATGGAGGTATAATTTTCCATTTAAAAATGTAAAAATGCCTGCACAAAAACACTTGAATAATTATGAAAATGTAAGTAAGTCCTTGCAAAAAGACGTAATTATGGTGAGGGAGCTTTCTTTTTCTTCAGTGCTTTTTTCCAAGTGTTTGGTTCCATAAGAAAACTAATTAAAATGTTGCAAGTACACTGAAATGCTGGCAAATTTAGATGGAAAACAGTTGTACTCCTGGCAGAGACTATCTTGTGTTCCTAAGGAATTTTGAAATGCAGTTATAATAAACTATTCAGTCAGGCAAAAAAAAAAAAAAGGAAAACAAGAGCCAAACTCATGCTGTAAGCTCTGTGATCTGGAGCCATGCTCTACTGTGAATTTTTCTAAGTTAAAAGTGAGAAAGAAAACACAATTGTTTTGTTAGCAAACATTGGAAGCACATGTGTTCATGTGCATATATGTGTGCCTATGTACATGTGTGTATGAGAGTAATTGTAACTATTCAGCTAAAAGAAGAAAAATAATTTGGAAAACATTTTATTGCTTTCCATGATTGTGAAATGACTGGGCAAATGGCTGGGGAAAAGCTACAACAACAATAGCAACAACAAAATATTTCCTTCACACTCAAGAATGAAGAGCATGAAAAAATAAGGGTGTATATACTGGCATGGCTTCACCAGTAGGTAGGTACTTGTCCTGAGAAGCCAGGAAGTAAAAGGCTTCTCACTCTTCGGAAGGCTTCATACAAAGATACTGCATTTGATATTCAGTCATGCTTTGAGCCAGACTTATTGAGTATGGCTTTTACAACACAGGGGCAAGGAGTAGAGTATCATTGGTGCTTTGTGAGTCAGGTAGAGTGCCAGCCTGCATGAACTTTGCATTCCGGTTTCTTTAAAGGTAATGTACTAATACAACAGAGTTAAAAACCAAGAAAATAAACTTTAAGGCCACCTTATCCATAAAGGGAGTGGTACGAACTTGGGTGTGTTCATTTTGCTCTCCAGTGTGCCACAATGAAACTGGAATATTAACAGTTCTATGTTGCATGGTGGTTATGAGACATATATGAGTTTAAAAGTGTCTAGTTATTTAGTGTCTGGGAGTTAGCATGTAAACAGATCATCTACTTTTTTTCACCCTTGGTCTGGTACAGAAATTCTACAAATATTTCCCAATGGGAAACCCATTTAACTAAAGGCAGATACTTCACAAATGTCAAGAAGGGACTAAATAACTATGTCATCTGAAAACCCTTACTATTTGTCCTGAAAGCTAAGCATGAAAATGTATAACAGCTATTTTCCAAAGTTTGTGCTCAATAAAATAGAAGACAATACAGTAGCTGACAGCAGCCAGGAGGGAGCAGAAGAACCATTTCTGCAAATAAGAATAAAAATAGTAGCATGAAATGTCACCGTCTCTCACAGCTACTGCATACTCAGCTCTTACAATATGAATGAACTCTTCAGGTACCATCCCAACTCACCCTGCAAAGTGAACCTACATTTCTTCCCAGCTCACAGAGTTGGATCCGAGTAAGTCTGTGATTACTTAAGAACTTTTCCTTTTTAGTATGGGTAGTTAGTGATGAAAATATGGCAAGAACTCAGCTTTTTGTGAGACTAACCTTCTCATTATTATATTTTCAGTTATTCATGTAATACTACAAGCATGATCCCATCATTAAATATTCTAATTAACATTCTACTGGCTGCAAAGTGTTCTAGTGTCTGGCATTGTCACAACTGATTTGCTCTTTTCCATGTCTTTGAATATTTATATTGTTTCTAGTCCCCTTAATACTTATTTGCAATAAAAGTCATCATGCATGAGCCTTGGTGTAAGTAGCTGATTTGTTTCTTAGTATAAATTATAGGACGGAGAATTACTAGTCCAAACCACTGGACTATTTCTAAGTCTGTATGCAAAATCCCAAATTATCCATCAGGGATATTATAGAAATGTTCTCTCCTTTTCAGCAATTTTGGAGCTTTTTCATTTCACAGTGTCCTTGCCAATTTGAATTTCACCAATGCATATTTCCTGAACATCTCTAATCAATATGCCAGACTTTTTAATCTCTTATTGATTTAATTTGTATTCTTGTTTTCATTGGAGAACTTAGGGAATAAGTACCATGTATTGTAAAGTATCCTTTGTGGGCAATATTCTAACATTAATTCTTAGCTCTGTTCCTCAGCCTTCTCTTGCATTAAATATCTGCCGTTCCCTTAGGAGAATTTTATTGTTCAAGCATTTAGAAAGTTGGGGAATTTGTCCAAACAACATTTGGTACCTTCCTTCATTTGTATACATCACATTACTTATGGTTTATGTAATGGTGGAAAGACTCTTAGTGAATTCGCCTTGTTGCCTTCTACATTATGAGAGACAGAGAAAACATTTTCATACGCCAGGAAATCCCTAAGATGTAACATACAGGGAAGAATCTTAAAGGCATATTTATTTAGTACTTCCAAAACCAAAAACTTTTTTGTCAGTCTTGTGGCTTGAACACTGAGCCTGGACTTTGTCCCTGAGCTCTTCAGCTCATGAGTTTCAAATAATTGGATGAGGACAATTAGAAAATAGAAGGCACAAGTTTGTGATTACTGATGTTTCCTTAAATACTAAGAAGTAAGAAAAACATATTTGAACCAAATTAGCTCCAT
Source organism: Megascapheus bottae (assembly GCF_031878675.1). Taxonomy (NCBI): domain Eukaryota; kingdom Metazoa; phylum Chordata; class Mammalia; order Rodentia; family Geomyidae; genus Megascapheus; species Megascapheus bottae. Next base: position 22,918,060 of record NC_143510.1, read on the forward strand.
TACATATTCTAATTTCATGTATGCCTTGTAATAAAACATGTCCATATTATCTTCCGATATGACGGGAAGAAGACAAAATGGTTTGGCTTTGTCCTAGCTATTATTTCAACAATAAATATTTCAATAATTCTTAAGACATCAAGATAACTTTGAAGAAATTGCGTGTCAGTGAAAGCCTGAGGAAAAAAACCTTTGCAACATTACAATGTAATGCCTTTGCTTTTTTTTCAACGTAAGTAAGGCTTTAATGGACATTTTTCAAAAGATTTTGAGCCAAGAAATTTCTAACAAAAGCCACAATGAGATACTACTTTGTGCTCAATAGGATAGCTTTAATAAAAAAGAAACACTCATGAATAATTGAAAACACTCATATTCTGAGAGTCAAAAATGGTGCAACTACTATGGAAAACAATCTGGTGGCTCCTTAAAATGTTAAACATAGAATTACCATCTAAACCAGCAATAGCTCAATGTATTATTCAAACAAACTGAAAACATGTGGTCAAATAAATACGGGTGTGTACATGTTCACAGCAGTACCATTTATCAGAACTCATAAATGGAAAAAGGATCAATACCCATCAACAGGTCCATGTATAAATAATAATGGCATATACCTAAAATAGTGTGCTATTTGCCCATTTAAAAATGGGCAATATGACTGAAACATTCTATAATAGAAATGACCCTCAAAAGCAGAATGAATAAAGAAGCAAGACACCGTGGAAGCCTCCATATCTACAAGACATCAGAGACAGTAGAGACAAAGAAACACAAAGCAGACTGATGGCTGCCAGAAATGAAGACAACTGGGAAAGGACAGCCTACTGGTGATATCATTTCTTTCTTGAATGAAGAAACTTTGTCATTATACAACACTGGGAATATGGTGAAGATGTTACTTTTCTTCTTAATAAAAATAAATAAATTCTACATTGAAGTTTAAATCTTTTTCACAGGATCAGCATTCTTTTGCTTTGGCTTTTTATTGATTAAAAAAAAATGAGGTGTTGATGTGCTGCAGCTTACCGATGTGGGTTGCTAGAAATCTACATTGCTAAAAGAAAACTGGAACTAAGTATGTTCGGCAGCATCTAACATACCTTAGAACTGAGGAGGTTCAGCAAGGCCTTTAACAAGTACCCAAATAAACTATTTCAACTGGGTGCTGGTAGACTGATATCAGAATTGTATCCTTTTCAAGAGTTGTGCATTACAAAATAATATTTATACAATAATTCAAGACCTCCCATGTGTGTTTAGGAATGTATATATGTGCATATGAGTACATGTTAGTACAAGGGATTATTTTGTCAGTCAATTTCGGCATATGCCTAAGAATGAATGGTGTGTGTGTGTGTGTGTGGTGTGTGTTGGGGAGAGTGCGTGAATGCATGTTTGTCCATGCTGGTACTGGGGCATGAACTTGCGGCTATCACACGACCACTGTAACCACGAATCCACTTCTGGCTTTTTGGTGGATGATATGAGTCTTTTGGACTGCCCTGTCCAGGCTTTATTTGAACCAACATCCTCACCCCTCAAGGATTAAAAGTATGAGCCAAGGACACGTAGCAGAATAGATAATTTTTATTTATTTAATATAAAACATATTCAAATATAAATAATTATAAACTAATTACATTAAAATTGTGCCACTAACATCATGTTATTTCCATTTTTTTCTTTGGATAACCAGTCATATTTTCAATCTTTTCATTTATTAAATCATATTCTCAATCTTTTCTTCTATTAAAATCATTTCTTTTCTGCTTCCTCTATCTGTCCACTTGATTTTTTTGGCAAGAATAGATATAATTACAAAAAATTCATTTATATTAACCAAATTGAAGTTTGTAAATAAACTATACTTTTAATGACAAATAAATCCATAAACTGTAAATAACAGTGGCTTAATCTCATAAGAAATCATAATTGAAAATGGGGACCAAGACATGAGAAAGTATATCAATGTTTGTGAAGTAACGCACCTTCTATCTGGTGAATATAATGTAACCCTTCTATTAATTACAATAAAAATATATGGAAAGTTGATAATTTGGGTTTGACAAGAGAGTCCATTCCCAGCAATGAACAGTAATGCCACAATAAAGTCTGTGTTAATTACTTAGAGATGAAAAAAACGTCATTTTTTATTCAAATGAAAAAGCAAATACAAATCTGTACTTTAATGAACAAACATGTAAAATGGAATTTAGACTTTTTCAAGAGTTTCTTATTCTTGGTATAGAAAAGTAGACCACCTAATAGAAAAGGAATGCTTTTGAATGAAAAATGATTTTTTTAACATTCTACTCAAGATTAGTTCAGAAAAAAAATGTATGATGGTACAAAGCCTTACTAATACGAGCTGGTAACCTCCCTGGGGAATAAATGCACAGCCACTCATTAGCCTAATTGCTGAGCAGTTGGAAATAACTGATTATTCTCCTAAATGGAAGTTTCAGCCATTGTGTCTCAGTCTTTACTCTCTTATACCTACCTTCTTTAACCCAGTGAAAAAGCTGCCCTCCTTGAAGCTCATTCTGGAAATGAAACAAAATGATGGTGGAAACCATCAGACAATCTTTAGAAAAGTATGCATAGAATATAGAGTGCCCTATTATTTTGCTAAAAACTTCCTTGGATTTGTTCAAACAGGAATTTATAAGAATAGGAATGCATTTCAGGAGGTATAAAGGCAGTAGAGGAAGGATGCTAAAGAACATTATTTTTTGGTCAGTGTCTGAGGACTGACCATTCAGATATTTATTTTTTTTTACACATAACACTGTGATACTTTGTTTTGTTTCATAAGTTTAGAGGCCTGAGTGAAGAAATTTGTCAGAAGTGATTGGTCAGACTTGATAATTTACCCTTGCTATGGTGTCAGTCCATTCTACTAAGGCATCTTGTCCATTCAGATATTTAAATTTTAAAGGTTATTTTTTTTTAAATATCCTCCTTAAAAGCTCCTATTTAAGTTCTGAGTACACATGTAACGGTAATCTGGTTTGTGTATTTCAATACAAATATGGCACAAAGGAACCAATTTCTGGCTGTAATTCTACATGCTTGTCATGATTTAGACAATTCCTGTCTTTAGATATATTTAAAAGCAATGGAAGCCAGGCACAGCAGCTCATGCCTGTAATCCTGGCTACTCAGGGAGCTGCCATCTAAGGATCATGGTTCAAGAAGCCAGCCTGACCACTAAAGTCCATGAGACTCTTATCCCCAATTAACCATTAGAAAACCAGGCATGGCGCTGTAGCTCCAGGAGTAGAGCAGTAGCCTTGAGCCCCACAACTGCCCCCCCCCAAAAAAAACAGTGGTCAAAAAGAACTGTATTTAGACAAATTTATGTAATTCTCAACTTTTTAAGAAGAAGGAATTTAACTAGAGCCTTGTTTCTAGGATAAAACTTTATCCTAAGGACCAGGCATGGTAAACCTATAATCCTATTGGTAGAGGATTAGTGATCTAAGAACAGCCTGGGAAATACCACAAGACTCTATTAGTAAACTAGTTAAATCAAAAGGCTGGTGCTAGACTACATATGTAGTTCTGAAGTCAAGTCTCAGTATCATCAAATAAGGAAAGAAAGAAAGGCAGGAGGACAAGATTGCAGGAAGTCAGGAAGGAGGGAGGGAAAGAGGGAGATAAAGAGAGAGGGGAAAGGAAGGAGGGAGGGAGGGAGGGAGGGATGAAGGAAGACAGGGAGGATGGGAGGGAGGGAAGAAGGAATAAAGGAAAGAAAGAAGGAAGTAGAAAATGCAAGCGACGTTAACTAATGCTTCATTTCTGAATTTTAAAGCTTAGTTAAAATTAAAAACATTCATTCAAAAACGATTGGTTAAAATTTAATGAACATTTCTTAAAACATATGAATAGGCTTATAATGACTGCAGTAAAAATCAAAGAGGAAAATTAACAGCATTAAATGAAACTGGCACAAAACTAATAGAGGTTTTCAGAAACATGAGAGACTGAGTTTAAGTCATTGGAAGTTGACATCAAGTCCTTGGGCTCATATACAGCAAGATGATGGGTCTATCAGCCATTTGATATGGAGCAAGATTCAATCAGCCATTTGACCTAGAACAAGACTCTATCAGCCATTTGACATAGAGCGACATTCAATTTTAGTCCATAATAAGGCCCGATGTATTATTCATTTTGGTATAGTAAAGTGTCCCAGTGAAACAGATAGTGCATTCCTGCTCATGCAATGTATCTATTTTCACCTGCTTCTACAGACCACCATGGGCCTTACTTTCTGCTTTATCTCTACATTGCTTTCTTCGGGGAAAAAAAAAAAGCAACAACAGCAACAAAAAACATGTTCCTACATCTTGATTTTAATTAACTCAATAGTACATTTGGAAGGAATTCCATAAGAGTTCATGAAGACCTCACACTTTTTAACATCTGAATGATGGTCTCTTGTGAAGGTCTCTTCCCTATTTTATTCATATCAGGCATTCATGAATATTTATTTAGATTGTTCCTAAAATTTGCTATTGCGAAAGAACTCTGCATAAATAATCTTGAGTATAAATTGTTCAGTATATGGGGAAATGTATCCTCAGGGTATAGAGGTATAAATGGCATTTATTGTTGGTTCAGTGAGAAAATCTTACACGGTTTTGAAAAATGTTACCAAATGCCTCCCTAGAGAGGGGCTGTATATTTCTACCAGCAATGTCTTACAATTTTATCAACAGCATATTCTGCTTATCTTCTTCAATTATGGTCAGTTCAATGGGAGAGAAAATTATTTCAGTCCAGTTTTAGCATATATTTAAAATGAAGCAAGTAAGTATTGGTTGTGAAAGAAGTATTTGTATATGATTTTTATGAACTCTATTGGAAGATAGATAGATAGATAGATAGATAGATAGATAGATAGATAGACAGAGAGACAGGGGATAGAAAAATAAATATTCATTTATACTATACTACCTTATCTTCTAAATTGGCTATGGAGCTCTCTTTTTCATTGAAAGAATATTTTAAAGAATACTTTATGCAGATTTATGCACTTTGTCTCCTGTGTCTGTGAGTGTTGTTACAAGTTTGTTTCTTTTTTTTTCCTACTTAAAAAGAGCAGAAGGGAGAAACTTAGGAAAGGAGTGACACTGAACAAAATACATTACATTCATTGTTGTTTACCTGACATGTTAAAATGAAATTCCTCTTTATAACTACTTAAAATAATTTTCAGAAATAAAATACAAACATGAACTGAACTATCTCTACTCCCGTCCTTGTCACACTTGACTATTGGTTCTCAGATATATTCTTCTGTTTGTTGAGAAGTTGGGTTCGTGTATTTGGGGTGTACCAGGGTTTGGACTTGGGGATTGCCTCTTGTTCACTCAAGTCATGCATAAGCCTAACTTTTCTTGGTTATTTTAGGTACAGAATCTCATGCCATTTTTTTTCAAGCCAGTATGGTCTGGAACTGTAATGCTACGTGCCACAGCCCCCTGAGTAGATAGTATTATAGAAGTACCCAGCACCTGGTTTGTTCTTTAAATGATTATTTATTGTCTAAACATTTTATCTATCTATCTATCTATCTATCTATCTATCTATCTATCTATCTATCTATCTATATCTATATCTATCTATCTATCTATCTATATATATATATTGGCAGTCCTGGGCCTTGAACTCAGGACCTGAGCATTGTTCTTGGACTTTCTCAAGGCTGAAGCTCTACCATTTGAGCCTCAGCATCATGGTATGTAGTATGTGGTACCGAGAAACAGAACCGGGGTCTTTGTTCATGCTAGGCAAGCACTCTACCACTAGGCCAATCTCCCGGCCCAACATTATATTTTTAATTCTTGCCTTTATTTTTTTTAACTTTCTTTTTTACTTTATTTATATTATGAGTAAAATTCAGCTTCCCAAGATCTACACTTTGTAAACAATGTAGACTGAAAACTTGTACTTGCCAAGAAAGGTAAACTTTCTTGGCATCGATTTGTAGAAAATACATTCTCTAAACCATTAATCAAAATGCATGGAGAATGGAGTAATTTTCTTCCAGATCATTTTCCCCCTCACAATGCATGTTGAAAATTGATAAGAAAACAAAACTAAAATTACCATAGGAGTGGAAAATTTGACATATACTCTAAGTAATGAGAGAACTGAGGCTGAAAGAGTGACTTAGATTGGAAGGCAAGCCTAGGGAGCTTGAAGCACAGTTCTAATCCTTATGTTACTGAAACAAAGGAAAAAAGAAATGGTATAGTTTGGGCATGCCTAAAACCAATTATAAAATCAACTGTTAACCAAGACAAGCAGCAATTAGCTACATAAGAAAACCTGCAAGTGTATTTGTATTACAAATGAAGATGGTTTGAGAATTAATGGGAAACATGTCTAACATAAACAGACAGTACAAAAATCACTGAATAAATCAAAATAAATTGGATAGGAAGAAATTCAAAATAAAAGCATACCGGAATTAAAGAATTGGCAACATAATGAAGTCACATGGGTTCTCTGGTTAAGATTCCAAGGAGTCCAAAGACTAAAAATTTGGATTAATGTATATAGCCAATAGCTGAATGATGAAAATGCATGAAGCTAATGGCCAAGCAGGACAATGTGACATGACCAAAAGCCACAATGTAGCCAGTATCCCTAACGTCTTACAGTGGTATCGTGCCTCCAAATGCTGAAGAAATTAAGTCACTTGTCTGCAGAACAAAATTCACAGGAATTCTTCACCCAGTCCACCCAAAGATTCAGTTCAGCAGGGTAAAGGAAAGAGATACTATCTCCTACGCATCTGCTTCCCATATCTGTTCCCTATAATCAAGCTCTTGAGTGACTTAATCTAAAGAGAGAAGAGAGAAAGCAGGAGTGTGGCTTATGTGGTACAGCACTAGCTATGTGTGAAGAAGTTAAGCAAGTGTTCACTAAGCCCTGAGTTCAAGTCCCACTACACACACACACATTCACACACACACACACACACACGAGAAGAAAGGAGATGTGTAGAAATCTAGTGTAAGACTCTGGTTGGACACAAGCCCCATGTGCCACATGGAAACCTGGAATTTGTTCCAGCCATTGCCCCACCCCACAGCAAGAACAGAGCAGATGAAACATTCTCCAAGTGCATCACTGTATTACTTTTGAAGTTCTATAAGAATAATTATATACACAAATGATGTTTAGGATTGTTTATATTTTGGACAGGAAAAATAATGTGATTACAATTATTTTAATAAATCTGGTCTGCATTTTGTTCTCCCTTTCCTGTATCATCCCCTACCCTCAGTAAAATATCATCCATTCAAAACATGAGGTGCCAGAATAATCCTAGGAGGAAAGAGTTCAACAGATCACACCTGAAAAAGGCTTCGCGACTAACATAACTCAATAAATACATGTCATGACTGCAGTTAATGAATCATACCCAAATTGTCCCAAATTGTCTTAGAGGTTGATTGATTTATGCCTATAATTACAGAGATTTATAAGTAAATTCCACTTGTTTTGTTATTTCTGAAATACGATCATGGCTCTCAAAAAATCCCGTTTAGTATTTTTATGAAAATGAATAGATAGATACTTATGCTAAAATGTTGGAGGAGGGAATATTTATTCTTAGAAAAGAAAACCGTGACCATATGTCCACAGAACTTTATCATCTGTGTGTGTCTGTGTAAGTATTGTTGTTGTTGTTTCTTTCACAGTACTGTTGTTTGAACTCAGAGCCTAGAATTTGCTCAGCTGGATGGTGTCCACTGGAGCCAGGTCTCCAGCTCTACATTGTGCTGATTATGTCAGTGATGGATTGTAGTAGACATGTTACCTCTGAGTTGATGTAGAACCTCAAATCTCCATCTCTCACCTTCCCATGTAACTAGAATGACAGGCACCAGAATATCAAAGCTTTATCTTCTATTTCCAAGTCTATATATTGCTAATATACTAAAACTGCCGGGAGAGTAGACCAGTTCTGGGTTATCACATGCCTGTGCCTGACTTAATTTCTTCACACTGCTGGTCGGCAGGCTCAACTTAAAGTGAAAGACAACAAGCCTTACTATTGTTAAGGTTTAAGCAAGAAACAGAGAGAGATTGGCTGTGCTACAATATAACTTTCCTTAGAAGATTTTTTTAAAATTTTGATGTATACACTATTGTAGATGTCAGGGGGATCTTTTGGAACATAAACTAGGACAGTCATTGTACTCATAGATGCATTCGTAGATATCTAATGGCATAATAACAAAAGTATACTAATAAAGATATAATGTTCAGTTAGCAAGTACAATCTTGTGAAGCAAGTAGGAAATTAATGACTCGTTTTAAGGACATAATTATTAATGTGCATGACCTAGTAATTTGATGGAGACCACATTCTTTGCTAAGTTGCATGGCTGAAATTCTAATGCATAGTTAACCAAACTCCCCAAGCTGTGATTGCAAATAAAACTTTACAAATAGCAGTTCTTTTTTTTAAAAAAAAGTATTTTATTGTCAGGGTAATGTATCAGCGGTTACAGTTACACTTGTCAGGTAGCAGGTACATTCCTCCTTAAACACTGATGCCCCTTCTCATGTTTTTCTCCCACTTCCCCCCCACACCTTCCCAATCGCCTTGTTTTCCTCTTCACTTCCCTATTTCATATAAACAAATAAATGTATATACAATATACCAGGAAACAGTCAGATACTGTAATAACATGAAATAACCATAAGGGGAAAAAAAGAGAAAAGAAATACTTTCACATAGTACATTAAGAACAACAATAACAAAAATAAACCTCTTGAACAAACAGCAGTTCTATCAATTTAAAATTTTCAAATGAGGACACTGATTTGCCCTTTTTCTCACTTTTCCTGTTTTTCTTTCAAATTTTTCCTCTCAAATTTTAACTACACATAAAATGACCAACACATGTAAGATAAAATTGTTCTAGCATTCTGCATCAAAAGTGTATCATTTGATATCAGGGAGCCTACCACAATTTGACAAAAGTTAATTGAATGTGTGTGTGTGTGTGTGTGTGTGTGTGTGTGCATATTTTCCTCTGAGAAATCTTATTTTCAACAACAAATTTTGCCATTTTGTTTTTCACTGAGAGAGACATGAACCCAGGGCCTTGCATATGCTAGTCAAGTGCTCAATCCCAGATTTTTTAAAATAACGTAACACAATGACTCATTCTTGACATAAAACATTTATATTCACAAGCCAAGACAGAAATGCATGGTGTTTCTTTTCTAAAATATATCCCCATATGAAGTACATTGGCAAATAATATCAAATGTTTAACCAGCCTACAGAAAGAAGATAACACATATTATATATTAGAAGGATATATATTAATATTAAAGAATAAGTTATTTTGATCCTTACTTGTTAAGCATTGCTTATAGAGACTCTGTTTCTGTCACTTTTTCTGAAATTGTTGCTTCAGAAAATGTCCCATAATTTTGATTTATTTTATATTATATATAATTATGAGATTATGGTCCTGAAAAAATAATTTTTAAATAAATTTATTAAATAATTTAATGTATGCATCCTCGTCTAAAATGTTGGAGTTGGTTTAGTACCTTGGTTCATAATCAAAACTGAATTCATACATGTTGCACTCACAAAGCATTGAAGAGCAATAACATAGTCTGGCTTGGGTTTATTCTGACATCTCCAGTACCATAGATAGTATAAATAAGCTGCTAATCTTAGAATTAATTGAGAAATGGTTATCAGTTTTCCATTCAGCTTAAGTTACTGGTCATAGCCTATATTTATTTTGAAAAGCACTAAGCAAAACCTTTGAATTTCTTAAGTGATCACTGGTCAAAGCAGTTAAATTCTCAGGTGTGTTCTGCATCTTTCTTGCCACATCCCACTTAAATGATAGAAAAGACATAAAATAAAAATTGTAAGCCTATATGCAGAACAAATATTGGAGGAATTTAAATCAGGTAAGTTCAAACAGAACATAAAACTCAAAAGTTCCCCAAAATGAACAATTTTCAGGGGCCAGGAATCTACTACAATGTTTGTAAATTAGAAAACAGAAAAGAATCTTGGCTTGAAACTGCAAAAGCATACATAGTTATTTTTAGTGCCCTCAATTAATATTGCAATCATTGTCTTAATACTTATAAATGGCATATATTAAAAAATTCTACTATATTTGCTAATAAAATTGGACATCCTCACTAACCCAAGTTCCTACACATGAGGTTTTAATCATCAAGAAAACTGAGCAAAGGCTGGGAGTTTGGCCTAGTGGTAGTGTTCTTGCCTAGCATGCATGATGGCCTGGGTTTGATTCCTCAGTACCACATACATAGAAAAAAGGCCAGGAGCTGTGCTGAGGCTCAAGCCTTAGAGAGCTCTAGCCTTGTGAAAGTGTAAGGACAGTCCTCAGGCCCTGAGCTCAAGCCCAGGATTGGCAAGGTAAATTGAGTTAAGTTTCGGCCAAATGATTTTTTTATTTGTACTTTGTATTGCGTAATATTTCCATATATCCTTGGCATGGAAACATTTAAAATATTTGATATCTGCGATGGGCCTCAAAAAAAAGGAAGAAGATTTGAAAGTAACCATTTTTTCAGTAGGACTTCAGTATAAGCAGGGTTAGTGGTAAAATCATTCCTTGGAGTTGATAGTTAGAAAACTAAGTTGCTGAAAGTAGAAAAAAAAATTGTGCCTAATGTTTGAAATAAGAATGGCTGAGTAAAATAGCTAATACATACTGATGTAAGGGAGTGTGAGGGTTTCAGGCCAGTCTGGGTAAAATAAAAATGTTACTAGGAAGACAGAGAAATAACTAAAGAAAAAGGTAAAGGTGTGAGACTCAAGTGGCCGCATACTTGTCTAGTAAGCACAAAGCTGATTCAGTCCCCAGTACCATTACAACAGACAAATGCCTGCATCGATACAAGTTTTTAAATACTGCTTGTTAAATAAAGTGGACAGTCTCAAGGACACTCATAAAGTCCTTAAGACAACTGAAGGATCCAGCTGGTGACCACACAAAGGAGCTTCCGGTCAAGTTGGAAGATTGTTGTCATAAATATGCTAGTCAGGGAACACTATAGTCAAAACTGAAGACATAAAAGCAGAGAACTGGCTCAGCAAGGCAAAATTTACCTCTTCACAGAAGGATAAACCATTGGCAAGCCAGAACACAGAACAGGCAGGCTTATCCCCCCATCCAATTTATCCCTAATAGAGTAAGCCCAATACCTCTGCTCTAGTTGGTAGAGATCAAATACACAATCTGCTCCACATTGGGTAGTTTGACTAAATAGGATGCATTTACATAAAGTAGCCATTAAAAGATGTTGAAATAAGATTAACAGTCTTAATTACTCACACTCTTTGCTTTCTTAAACAGCCTAACTGGTGTCTTAGTTAAGCATATCCTCTGTTACTTTCTCTACTTGCTGTTACTATATTGTTTAAGCAGAATAGGATAATCAACAGAAGTCAGATTGCCAAGACAAAGTAGGAACTTTCAAGAGAATATTTCTCATTAGATGGACAGGAAGAAGCCACCTGATTCATTAGAAAAGATAGCTTTTCTCACACATGGTTCTCAAAACACTACTTTTCCAGGGAAACTAGACAATTGGGGGATCCCACCTTCTAGTTACATAATTTCAACATTTCTAATTTTAGACAGTAGTACAATAGTTCTGGGCAACCAAGATTCTCATTTACATGTATAAACAAACCACACATCACTGGGCATTGGTCAAAACAAAAAAATCCTAAGAGACAGCTACATCAGGTATTTTAAAAAATTCATTGGAGAGAATTAAATATATAATTTAGAATCTTTAAAAAGTTCAAATATGGTACTATAGAACTATATATAGAAAGTACTACTTTTTTTTTAATCCCAAGGGAAAAGAAAAAAACACAGACGTTAGAGACTTGCTCATTGTGAAAAGCTTGAATCTGCTTGATCCAAGTGATGAGATTTTGGGGCTGAGTGTCCATACAACATCTGCTCCATACACACTTGGAGAGAAGTATCATTGTAGAAAACCATTCTACATGTTGTCAGAGGGAAGACTAAAGAAACAGGAATGGAGGTCATTTGTGACAAAAGATACCAATCAAACAGAACTACAAAATGCCAGAACAGCTGTATGTGAAATGACCTAAACTACAGGCACCCACTCCCCCAAATATTCAAAATACAGAAACTCATACATGCACATACATTCTGACAATAATTGATGGAATATTAATAAATATAATGGTAAATGAGAAAATTTTTAAAGAAAACTGAATAATGAAAACTTAACAGAAATATAAGAGAAATAAGCAAAAATATCCTCCTAATTACTGAGCTTAAGTTTTCTGTTAATGATGGATTTTCTATGTACATATTCATAAAAGCTGCAAAATTCAACAAATAAATATATTAACAAGTGACTGGTAAGAAGTAGTTTTAGCTGGGAAATGGTACCTCATATCTGTAATCCTAGCTACTCAGTCCTAGAGGATTGAGGTCTGATGCAGAAAAGTTCACCAGAGTCCAGCTCCAAAATGACTAGCAAAAAGCCAGGCTAGAGATATGATGCAAACAGTAAATCACCAGTGAAGCAAGAAAACCAAGCAAGTTCAAGCCTCAGTACTTCAAAATGACGAACAATCAAAAATTAAAAAAAAAGTAAATCCCTAGAAGTAAATACCAAAGAAGTTGAAAACAGAAAGTGATAATTATTTACACATTAATATAGAAACTAATTAAAGGAGTGGGTTGAGAACAGAAAATTCTGTGTGTATATCTATCTATATAAATATACAGAGAGTTGCTTAGAAGTATCACAATATGATTCATTTAAAAAGAATTAAACATATCCCAGCGCATAGAATGAACTGAGCACATTTACTATTTATCTAAACAAATAATGAATGGAGGAAGATATTAAAGAATTATTTTCCTGGCAACTACAGGATTCAAGTTACATCAAACAAGTTTAGTGTCAAACGTTACACATGTTGCTGGCTGGTGAGCTTTATAGGGGTATTTTATCAATTCATTACAGCAAAAAATATTGGTAATTCCTAAATAGATTACAAATGGATATACTGCACTGCTATTTCTTTTACTTTTCTTAGGATTTGTAAGTCACAATCATATAATAACAGCACTATCATGTCATTACCACCTATGGCAAGTGAAGAAAAATATCAAAGCTCCTCACATCTTTCTCTCCATCCCCACAGGCAGTCCTGTAGCTCACTACCAGTCATCTTCACTCGTGGTTTTTTTTTTTAATCAATTTAGCACCCGGTGACTTTTAGACCCACTCGTATGTTCATCTGTCCAGGCTGTCATTCACGCATCAAGCTCTCTGGACTTCCAAATCTGAAGTATAAACACCCAATTTTGAGTGGCATGAGCATCTGTCAGCTGCTGCCTTATTTCAAAAACCATGTGGATGGTGGCCCTTGGTCTTTTTTGGTTTGCTGGTTTGTTTTCTTGACTTCCCTACCTCAATGTATGCTTTCTGTTTTATCTCTTTTTATTGCTCTATAACTCCTCCCTAGTCTCTCTATCAAGATGGCTTTACAACTGCGATTTTGATCTTTGCACCATCAAGAATCTAGGGAATCTGCCTCACATACTGCATCTCGTGATTGCTTTCCCTGGATTGGTTGAGTTCGGTAGGAAAGGATTTTTCTTCTGCTAGAATATTCTAGCACATTATCTTCCTGTTGGGCCCAAACCAAAAGAGTGAGTTTCTCACATAATGGTGTTGTATATTTTTGTAACCTTTTTAAACATGATGCCCAAATGAATGATTTCTTAATTTTTAAATGTTTGTTCTTATTTGGACTTGTAACTATTCTGAAATACTTGAATTTAATCCACTTGTTACAGACTCAGTTTCTTTTGGTGGTATTGGGTGGTATGTATTTGAACTCAGGAAGGCCTTCCACCTCTCTGGACCATATATCTCCATTTATTTCTTTTGTTTGTTTGCAGATAGGCTCTTTTTTTGCCCTGGCTGGACTCAGCCAGGTTTAGGTCTCCTGAGGCTTGGAAATTAGGCATATATGCCAGTACACCTGACTTCAGTTCTTTGAAATATAACTTTGATATTTCTCACAGTTGGAGTACAGGAGTGGAAATTTAGTCTCTATTGTAACATACAATTATCTCATATATTATGCTAATATTTATTTACATAATCCTTGATATTATTTTGGTTCATCTTTGGTAGTGTTCTTTTTTATTTTCTATCTCCTATTCTAGTTAGTATTCTATCTATACACAGATTATGCATTGCTTTTCTTAACTCTATTTTTATTGACTTTCTTTTTTATCTGTCCTGTCTTTATATCTTGGCAAACTTTTATGGTAAGTTTCTCCTTGTACTTCCCCAAACATAAGTTCCTTCTTCAAAGTTATCATAAATACTGTTTATTTTATCTATGTTTTGAAAATCTCTGTTATATTTTCATATGCAATGATATTTGATTAACTTCCAGTTATCTAATTGCTCAGGTCATCATTCCTTACTTGCTCTGGTTATAATCTGCTTCATTAATCATTTTATTTTAAAAACTAACTATAGAATATCTGAAAACATTCTGTCAAATCCAGCAATCAAGTGTTAATCATACTATTGTTTAAATTTACTTTCTTTCTCATATTATGGCCCTTTTACATTTATTACCTAGGGGTTTTTTCTTCCTTAGCTTGGATTTAATCTTTTTTATGCGCAGTGTAAAAATTCTCTAACTCAGCTGACAGAATTAACTTTTCTATTAAGAATTCTGTCATTTTGCAGAATCATCCCTGTAAAGATTCCTGACATTTGTATGTAAGGAAGCCCAATTGTTTTATAGAAGTTAGTGAAACTGACATGTTAATTCTTGAGTTTAGAGCCATAATGCACAGGTTATGTAAATTGGGACTATTCCTCAGAGACAGGTTTCTTTAGGTGCAATTTCTGTTCTTTCTCTCCTTCTTACCCACACACACCAAAAACCCTGATGATTAATTTATTCACTAGTTCTCAATTTCATATGCAGTTACTGGATTTATGAAGGAGCTATAGGATCTTGGCTTCACATAGGAGCTTATGTTGAAATCTTTTGTGTTCTATTTATAGGAGAAAATAAACCAAGACTGTAGCCATAAAGAAGACAAGGAAGACCTGTATCTGACCTGACATCACTCAAAGTAACATGTTCACATCCTGTTTCTGGAATGTGGAAAACTCTTTAAGCGCAAATGCATATTTTTAAAAAAAAAATGTTGCAACATTTTCCTGTACTTTTGTTTCTATGAACTGAGATGAGGAAGTTGAATTAAATCCCTTCCGTTAAGATTTAGATCTGGCCAACTAATATGTCAAGGACATTTGGATTTAAAAAGATAAACATCTAAGTTCTTTCTTATGGTGACATCAAAACTTGTAGCATTTATGAAATCTCAGTGGAGATGTTAATATAATTTGAGCTTTAGTAATCACAAACATACGTATCTGTAATTGTATAACAAAATGGATGCTGATGTACCTGATCCTGAGAACATTTTTAAAACTGGAACTTTGTCTAAACAAATGCACCGGGGACCAAAAGTTGAAAAGATCCATGCCTTTATGCATACCAGTCGGCTACATGATAGCATGCTGGAGGAAGCAGGAACAAATGAAAATGTAAATAAAGTCTTTATTTAGTCAAACAGGAAAGGGGGGAAAACAAGATGAGAGGTGGGGGTAGGGGGAAGGAAATGGGGAACAAGACATGAGAAAGGGTGTCGATGTTTGTGAATTAATGCACCTTCTAGCTGGTGAATATAATGTAACCCTTCTATTAATTACAATTAAAATAAAAATATATGGAAAAATATTGAGAAATCAAATCATGTATTCAAATGAGCACAGTGCCCTCCTGAGCATGGAAATGCAACTCATATGTCATGAGCAGATTTTGTTGTTGTGAATCCCTTTACAATGTAGTAAATGTAATCTAATCATTTATCCAACGTTTACTAATTTTCAGTGTCTCGAATGCTGAAACAGAAAGTGAACAAAGGAAGATGGCATTCTGTAATGATTTCTATGTGTTAGTTGGTATCTTGATAATTCAGTCTAAGTTAGTAACTGATTATTTTTTAAATAAAATTGATAAAATTGCATATGGCACCATGTAAACATTCAGTTTGCTCTAAAGAGAATTTTTTTCTGGGAGTCAGTTGCAGATTCATGCTTACAATCTAGATACTCAGGAGGCTTAAGATTTGAGGACTGCAGTTGGGAGCCAGCCCAGACAAGAAAGTCTGTGAGACTCATATCTCCAATAAACTATGCAGAAAGAGCTGCAAGTGGCACTGTGACTCAATTGTTAGAGTGCTAGCCTTGTGCACAAAGAGCCTCGGGATTCCACCCAGGCCCTGAATTTAAGCCCCTGGACTGGCCAAAATACTACTACTATTACTACTAATAATAATAATGGTAATAATGATAAAAGTTTTTATAACAATAGTAATAATAATTCATTGGTAATGCCATTGGGTTTCATAGTCATTAGTGGATGCTTTAAAACACTGTAAGTTTTGTAACCATGCCATGATTTTTGTCATACAACACATGGTGTGTAGTTCTTAAAGCATGAAATTGTATACTATACCTACAGGGGAGTTATAAACACAAGGAGAGTGAAAGCTCACATGTCAAGTATCTGTTGAAGGAGACCTAGGTAGTAGAGGCAAGATAGGTGTATAAGAGTATGCTGGCGAAGCTCTTTTATCTTTTCCTCTTTTTATATTAATGTTTTTAGTTGAAACACACGAAGAACACAAAATGGACACATTTTCTGTGCTCCAGCAGCTTCATCAGCAAAACAGCTGGAAACTAAATGCCCATAAAACTCTTAACACAGCCTTTATCATGATGAGCACTCTCAACACAGGAACAGCCAGAGTTTTAGATAATGTGGATGCCTAAAACTTAAGAAGACACAACTGGTATCAAACAGAAGGATCAGAAACCCAGAATACAAATAGATTGCCAGATATTCTAAGTGTACAAACAAAATAAATCAAATCTGAAATAGAGACCATCAAAATTATTACCAATCAAAGCATCTTTGATTCTGAGTCAAAGTGATTGAAGTTTGGAACCTTGGTTCTGAAGGAGAGCCTAGGCAATGACCTCCAGATCTCTTTCTGGTTTTTGAATAGAATTCACTGGTTTTCTTACTTCTGCAAAATCATAAGCCTTACAGATCCTTACAGATCAGTATCCTTACAGATACTGAGGACTTTGAGAACAACAGTGCCTAACAGGGGAACATCTCAGTAGGACAAAGGACAGCACCTGTCCTCTAAGCAGCAAAAGTCTTCTTAATCTCCAGCCAAAACCAAGATGGCAGATACTGAAAGCTGTCATGGAAAAACCTAAACCTTGGTTATTTATTTATTTATTCTCCTTTCTGTAAGCACTCTGGAGACAGATTTGAGGTCATTAGATATGGCTCCATCCTGGTATCTCATACTGTGGGTAAAACATCTGTTTTGCCTTTGCCACCCCGTGTGTGCTGGACAGGAAGCTGAATATGATAGACTGGAACTGGCTTCACTTTGTTATAGAGCTGGTGCTTTTACCCTGCCTTGCATAACATTCTACAAACAATATCTATGTGATTTTGACTAGGTTGTGTTAATCTTTTTCAGAATTGGGAGATAGATAGATAGATAGATTAGATAGACAGACAAACAGAAGATAGATAGATAGTATTTTGTTTGGAAAGTTTGTTGATTGGTCTGCTTGATGTGTAATTCAATGACAAGTCCATAACAAATACTCAGAAACAAATTCTGTCATGAAGATTCTTTCAGGAATCTTCTACCAACTGTGGGTGGTCAAAAGTATGAAATCTAGTTTACAAACAAGGGCAATCTTAATCCGTTCAAGTGTTTCCTCTAACTCAGTGCTTCCCGGCATTGTCCACCCACTCGAGTCCTAGGGGAGCTCCAAGTGCCACTGATACTTTGCCCTGATTCCTGGCCTTGTGACATGAGATGTTTAAAAGGATTCTTTGGTGAGATAAATTTGGAATCCACTAGTGTAACTTGTTCTGTGAAATGCTAGACCTCCTGACATCTCAGGACCTCAGTTTGCCATCAAAGGCAGGCAGGAGTACAGAAAAAGGATTTGTGTGTAGTGATAGGAGCTATGATCATGGTTTTTGGTGGTCATGTGGTGAAGTCGCAGCAATTCACATTTTTATTGCCATGCTGCTGTTTTGTTCTCATATTTCCACATTGATTTCTTGACTTCAAAATTGATTCTGAGTGAGGAAAATATCAATCCTGATATTACAATTTGACCTCATTCTGTGAACTTTCTTCTCTCCGTTCCTCAAACTCCAGAGAAAACTAATAGCATCAAAACAACAACATCAACAACAACAAAACCACACTGTTCTCTGATCCTACATCAGCTTTTCCCAAACAAACCCCTGGTACACCAAAGCAATCTATAAAGAAGAAGTGACACATCATAAATTTATAGGAACAGTTGAACAGTACAATGCTGTACTCTGGTTTCTCTCAGAACCTGCAGTTATACAGAATAGTATTTGTCCCCAGAAAAATCACCATTCTTTACATTATATAGTGATTGGGAAGTTTTCTTAGTATATATGTTTTTATTAATATCTTAAGTAGTTGTACAAAAGAGTTACCCTTCAACAAAGCTGTTGACGAATGTAATGTGTCTCAATCATTATTTCCCCTTTCATCATTCTCACCCATCCTTCCCACCTCACTCCTTCCCTTTTCTTAATTTTGTAGGATATGCATTGAATTTTTGTCTGCCTATTTCCCCCTCTTTCTCTAATTCATTTGCCCTTCAAAAGATTAGAAAACAAACTGAGAAAGAAAAATGTGCAAAAACAGAACCAATTTGAAAATGTTCTATATAAACACATCAATGATTCTTTCCAAACCATGCCCAAAAGTATTTGTTGTGAAGACAGGGGAACTTAGTCAAGGTCACATTAGCCCTCTTTCATTTCTATATTCTTTTGGCAATGAAGCCCAGCCATGGATTATACTCTAGGGATGTGGAATAATCAACGACAGAGGGGAGAACGCAGATATAGCTGAAGACAGATGAAGGAAAACTACCCATAAATAGCATATATATATTTCAGGCTACTCTTTACAAATATTTCCTAGCTCATACAGGGCTTTCCCTCATTGCTATATACCCTGACTATGCCTTACTGAGAGCAACCAGGATCTTACCAGTTACTAGGTTGGAACTGAAGAACAAGATGGGGATGATATATGAGAAAGTGGTTGTGGAGGCACCTCGGCTCTCATGGATGCTCCTCCGTACACAGGCCTACCTCAGGATGTGTCAAGTTCATATGCTTTCAATACAAAGCCCAGGAATGAATGAGTTTACTGGTAATGATCCTGTCACACACATATCCCTTTCATATGCACATTTGAAAACCCAGCGGTATAGAGCATTAAAAAAAGCAGCACACTGAGAAACAAGATGATTTCTCAGTGTTTTCAATTTCAGATTGAAGTTTTGCTTCAAAACCCATCTTCACAGAGAATAAAATGAGTTGTCGTGGTAATGTTTCTTTTCTCTGCACATTTAGATAAATTACAAAGTTGATTCAGGCTGAGGGCAAATAGAATCTGATCAGAACAAACAAAAAAAGTAATTCTAAACAGCACTTAGAAGCAAAGCAATGCATTTTTATATCAAGCTAAGGATTCAGTGAATCTCAATGGAAATTAGTTTATTCTATCATTCTAACATGCTATAGGTCAAGTGATATGAACTCTACTGTTAGAAAGTCTAGTTTATCATACACAAGGACTAAAAACAAAAGTTAGGAGGAATGCCCTGTACCTGAGATGGAGATATAGGAAGAGCCCAGGCCCTGGATTATTTTTATTGAGGGACCCAGGATATATACAGTCTTGAACACTATTTAGAACTAGTTACAATGTCTTTTATCTCTATAAACACTTGAATTTTAGCAGAAATCTGACAAAAAAAATAACTTACACCTTGATTAAATAAAATAAGGGATCACACCTACTTGTAAGTGGTAACTTACCACAATGGTCAGAAAGATAATCAAGATTAATAGTATTAATACCACCAATACAGTTTCTATATGATTTATATGCTATAGACAGAGCCCATAAGAAGTATTGATTCTGTGAACATCTTAATGAAACTCTGGAGTCTTGAGTCTTGGGAGAGGAAGAATTTGCCTGAGGTTCCCTACATGGCAGAATGAGGTGGAAGTGTGAACTCTGTTCCCTGTGCCACCTCGCACTGCAGATGGTGAGGAGGCAGTCAGAGGGGAGATCCAAATGTTTGATGTGAAACTTGTTCATCTCCGGGTGTGAGGGTCAGTTTGGCCAGATGACACGCTTAAAAAGGACCACAGACTCCACTCCCATCTTGAACACAAAAACCACAGAAACCCCCAGGCTTCCACTGCGTCCTCAGAATGTTCTAGGAATGGATTCTACGAGCAACACACCCAAAACAGCAAAGGCATCGAGATGACGCTATCAGGGAAAAGGGCTGCGATCAAGGAGACATTAAAAATGTGAAAGTCAATTTTCTACAGTGTGCTTATTCGCAGTTAGTCCATGTTTGGTTACACTAGATTATCTTTAGCTAACACTTAAGTTACTAACAACCGTGACCAAAAAATAAAAAAATGAAAATTGAAAACTATAATAATAATAGAGTGTACAGTCACCAGTGTATCCTAATTCATATAGAAAGCTTCTGTTTTTTTTATTTTTGTTTTTCCTTATACATGGAAGCTAGATTTAGTTTATGAACCTATGAGTAAATCTTTTGGGTTGTGCACAAATGTATGCAAATGTATTAATAGAAATGCAGTCGATTCAAGGGTGATTTCAAATAGTGTAATTCCAAAGGAAAAAATCAAATTCAGCAAAATACTTCTACCCCTCTCCTCTTGACCTCTGCTCTCTTTGTTTCTCCATTTCCTAGTACTCATTTTGTTAGGCTTTGGCTTAGTCATTCCAAAGAATTATACTATTTGTGTTCTACACAGATTCTATTATACTTCCGTCAATTCACTTATAACTGCTTATATGCCACCCAGTGTGCTTACATCTAGATTTATAGGCACAGAGGAAATGAGTAAAACTCAGGCAAGAATGCACAGTAGAATGCCGCAGAATAGAGAGGAATAAGCAAAGTGGGAAGACTGTTCAAAGGGCTGACATCGATCAATTGACACTGTATTCATAAGCTGTTGTGTTGAGCGACAATTTCTTTGTACAACCACCTAAAGAAAATAAAAATATATTTTTTAAAAGTTCACCAGGTACTTGAACATGGTGAGATTGAAACAAGGGGAAACACACACACATGCACACATACAATATAATATTATATATTGTATTTATATATTTATTATTATATATTTCATATTATATTTATATATTTATATAAAGTACATAGTTGTATGATTTCTTTAAATTAGTCAAAAGAATTGCCACTTAACAAATCAATTTCTGAATACAATCATTTTATAACCCAGAATTCTCACCCATCCCTCTTAATCCACCCCTACACTCACTTTTCCCTCTTCATTTTTGTACCCCTCCTTACCTGACCCTACCATACTCCTTTTAAATACCTGTCTTTTGGTGTTTATATTACTGAAATATGATTTTGCCTGTCCTTCCTTCCTTCCGTCCTTCCTGCCTTCCTTTCTTTCTTTACTTTTTTTTTTTTTTTTTGTCTGTCATGGGGCTTGAACTCTTAGCCTGAGTTCTGTCCCAGAGCTCTTCAGCTCAAGGCTAGCATTCTACCACTTGAACCACAACACCATTTCCATTTGTTTTCTAGTGGTTAATTAGAGATAAGAGTCTCATGGACCTTTGTGCCAGGGTTGGCTTTGAACAGCAATCCTTAGATCTTAACCTCCTGAGTAGCTAGGATAACACACATGAGCCACCTGAACCCAGCTGAATTTGCCTTTCTAAGATACTACAGTGCTTAAGTTCTCCCCTGGATCTGCTGTATTTCAGTTAAGACATTTGTATACACTTGCATATCACCCCAGGTACTTAATAATATATTTGTAAAGTGATTCTTGTTTCCATATATAAAGAAACATGTGACTTTTATTTCTCTGTGCCTGACTTATTTCAATTAACATAATTTTACAGATTATTCCATTTCTTTGCAAACAATGTGAGATATGATCTTTCTTTTTTATAAGCTGTGGATCCTTTGCCACAGGAACTCTTTTTGCTTGCAGATAATTTTCTCTTTTCCTGCAGCAGTTTCAGGATTTAACACATAAAGGTCTGTTTTGAGAGGATCCTTTTAGTCTTGAGAAAATCAATTGCCTAATCATCAGGATCCTTTTAGTCTTGAGAAAAATCAAATGTCTAATCATCTTAGCACCCTCTTTCTGTGTGTATGTGTGGGTACATGTGTGTGTGTGTGTGTGTGTGTGTGTGTATGCACACACATGCACACGTGTGTGGACTCAAAAGTGTTGGAACTCAGGGTCTCACGCTTTCACATACTTTTTTCACTCAAAATTAGTGCTCCATCATATGAGTCACAGTTCCATTTTAGGCTTTTTGCTAGTTAATTGGAAATTAGATTCTCACAGATTTTTCTGGCAGGGTTGGCTTTCAAATCATGATGCTCAGATGTCAGCCTCCTGGGTAGCTAGAATTACATGTGTGAGCCACCAGTATTAGTATTCTTTGATAGTCTGAATGCTTGTATCCGTCTAGAAATTATCTGTTGAAGCACTATGTGACTTTACTAAGCAATTGTACTTTGAGTGATAATTAGGATTAGCTAGGGCTAGGAGGGTGGAGCAATTGTTAAAGAAATTAGTATATTATAAGTTATTGGAATTTTTGTTTCAATCTCAGCTCTCAGAATCTAAGAATCAAAGAAGTCAGAAGTTTAGTCTGAGAAAGAGCCCTAGCCAGAACCAGACCATGATGGCTATCTGAAATTAAAAATTCACATTCCTGTTTGTAAGAAATATTTTCTGCTTTTTATATGTTACCCAATTTATTCTACTTTTACAATAGCCAAACTTACAAAGCTAAAACAGAAAGCTAGCACCAGTGGCTCACACCTGTCCCTCGATACTCAGGATGATGAGATCTCAGAATCCTGGCTTGAAAACATCCCAGGCAAGACAATTTGTTTATCTCCAAAAACTAGACAGAAACTGACAATAGAGCTGCAGATTAAGTGACAGAGTACCAGTCTTAAGCAGAAAATACTATGGGACAGTCCTTAGGCCCCAAGTTCAAGCCCTGGTATGATCAAACACACAAACAAAACATAAGAAGAAAGGAAATCATTTAATTACAAAATATGGGCATCATGGATGTAAAACATGGTGCGGATATGATCCTGGATTTATTAAGCTCATAAGTAGTAACACAAGCTACTAATTCATTCTGTTTTCATATTGACAAGATATTTTCAAGTGAATTTTCATTTTCCCAAATTTTTATATGAGAAAAATTCAAGAAATGGTAAAAGTATTGATAATCAAGGAAATATAATATTCTACAGGCTATTGACTATATGGATAAGTAAAATACATTCTAATTAATCGATGCAACTATTTAATGTCAGCAGTGTAACAATCCCATAGTGTAGTCATATTTTGATATTCAGATATCAAATATGTTGAAATATTTCTCTAACTGGAAAATGTGGTACCAATTCATCTCTTTTATATTGTTTTTAAATTAAATAAAAGATCTATGACCAAGATGCAATTTTATGTACTATTATGAACAAAAATCAATGAGTTCTGGAAAATAAGGTCAGCTTGAACCTGGATATAGATAAACAGCAAAGCACAAGTAAATGTTCCAAGTGAAATCCATTTATCGCTTACATCATTTAGTGTGGGCTCTACTGAAAAAGAATCAAGTTTAACTCTAACTGCTGCAATGAAAAGAAATAGTATCAAAAGACACAAAACTCCTCAACCTTGTCCTCCTCACAGGTGCAGATGCTACCATTCAAATAATCATGGCTCCCAGATCCAGAATCTTTCCCTGTGCTCAACAAGAAAAATCCTCTCCCATACACTTACATCTTTGAATGATAAAAATGAACACTTCATGAAAGGCAAGCATAATTTCCTTTCCAAGGAAATGGGAACTCCTATGTTTATCATTGCAATCCCAGAGCCTGTAAGGCAGGTACCAAAAGAAATGGCTATGCGGAAGCATTTTTAAGTTAATTTGTTTTGCTGCTACTGTTTTTGTTTTGAAATACTGTGATAATCTCTGAGAGATTGCTTAAGTGATTGTTTGCTGTGGCCAAAGTAGAATATGATCGAACCTAGGAAAAAACAGCCAAGTGTCTAGGGCGGCGTAAGGCTAGCATTTGCCCACATTATCACCGAATCAAAGAGTAAAATTCAGGCCATGAATATTTCCAAGGGGATTTGCTGGAAGGAAAAAGAAATTGTGGTGATTCATTACAAGATACAGAATGTACAGTCCAAAGTTATGACTACTGTGGAGAAAAACGAGGACGGTTATGTGTCCCTAACAGGCTATCATTCTTGGTGTGGCTTTCAGGAAACAATCACAGATAGTGTGACTGTGGCTCGTTGATGAAGAAGTAAGTGATACTTTTATTATTACTGTCCAAGGGGTAACAAATAGTTAAAACTTGAAAACAGATAGAGAAAGTGAGAACAAAAACTAAGACATATTGTTTCCCTGGACCTTGACACTTCAAATTAAAAAATGATAGGTTTTGTGGTAGGCTACCTACTGTGCAGACAGGATAGCCTGGTGGGGTTCTCACTTCTACTCTGAGAATTTACAATAACATTTATAAAATCCAACAATGGTCAGGAACCAGAGAAAACCATTCAGATAAAACAGCAGGGACTAAATCAACAGCAGAGCAAAGGTCAAAAGGGAGAGCCTTAGTGGAGGAGAAGGTGTTCAGTCCTTCTCAGAAGTAAACAACAGAGTAGGATACATCTCAGGATCAAATTTTTCCTCCACAGCAGAGCACACTTACTCAACCAGACAAGTGCATGTTAAAACATACTCCTAATGGGTATAGCGCGGGTTTATCTAATGAGGAGAGAACATTGGTGATATTGCATGCCCAATGAGAATAGCCACATTCACCCATCGTCTCTACTGAAAATGGAGTAAAGCGGAAATAGGGTAGTATCAGTTGACAAAAGTATAGATACATAGAGAAATGCATAAATGCTAGGAGGAACAAAAGAGTGGGAAATCCTTTAGTAAGAAGGGCCAACGGAAATATCAGCTGTGATCTAAGCATATAGCGTATGAAGCTGAACCCATCTGGATTAGTTGGGAACCAGCCAAGATGGAAAGGGAATAAAATGATGAACAATGGCATGTGAAGATTTCTTGACTGAATTTTTTTTTAATTGTAAGAAAAGATGTGGTAGACATAGACTTCCTAAATCACTTGGGAAGCCTTCATAAACTAGTGGTCAAATTCATAATCCCTATGGGTCAAATGGCCTAGATTTGGATTTTGAGTGCCTTACATACTACCTGCATGCCCTGGGATTGAAGGTCACTAGTCAAGGAGCTTTATTTTTTGGCCCTGGTTACTTCAATTTAAAGCAGAGGTAATAGTAGAATAGTAATAACACTAGTGTTCACAGAACTGCTAAGTAGAATTCAATGACATACTGTACATGAGACAGTTAATTTTTTTTATATTTTTTGCCGGTCCTGGGGCTTGAACTCAAGGACTAAGCACTGTCCTTGAACTTTCCCAAGGCTAGAGCTCTACCACTTGAGCACCACTTCTGGCTTTTTCTGTGTATGTGGTATGGAGGAATTGAACCCAGAGTTTTATGCATGCTAGACAAGCACTCTATCACTAGGCCAGGCCTTCAGCCTACATAGAACAATTAAATAGGGAGCTGAGTTGAAGTGGTATAGCTATCATAAAAAGATCCCCAAGCCTTCCACATTCTCCTGGCAGCTTAATCAATTAAAAATTCAGAGACATTTCTAATTGACCCATCCAAAAGAAAGTGAAGAGAAGACACATCCAACAAAAAGTAGTGAAAACACTAGGTATCAAGACTGATGTTTTTTCTGTTTTTGTCAGTAATGGTGTTTGAACTCGGGAATTCACACTTGCTAGGTAAGTTCTATCACATTCTATCACCTGATTCAGGCTTCCAGCTCTCAGAATTTTAAATCCTGATGATGAATTATAAGCAGTACAAATTCATGAGCTTCAAGGAGCATGTATGTATGTATATATGTACTAAGCTCTACAATATGCAAAATTTGTCACTTAAACTGTGATCCCCATTAATAACAATTTTCCTAGAAATGATTTAAAGTGTCATTTTCTTGTTTGGCTGAATAAAACTCCATAGTGAATATAATGACACATTTCTTTATTCATTTATGTGTAACAATTATTTTTTGATTTGACTCTATTTGAAGCAGAAGGAAGCATATCAACAGGCTCATTGCTTGAAGATAATGGAATATTCCCCTTAGACATGTTCACACGAGCCAGGCACTAGTGGCTCACACCTGTAATGTTAACCACTTAGGAGGCAGAGTTCTGGAGGATTGAAGTTCAATGCCAGCATAGGTAGAAGTCTGTAGGATTCCTTCCATACAATCGCCAGCAAAATCCCAGAGTAAAGGTATGACTCAAGTGGTAAATCACCAGCTGAGCCTGCCAGCTGAATGAGAGTAGGAAGCAGTGATTTCAAACCCTAGTTCTAGGTAAGAAAAGATATGCGTCATCATAAAATTAGATCCAATGGCATCACATAGCAACCCACTGCATTGTTTGTATTGTCAGGTGGCTACTTATCTAGTCTGTGATATATTTCTTATAATGACATCCAATGTTATCTCTCTCCAGCCTATCATTGTAGGCAATTTTCCTCTCCTTCTCTCTTTATTCAACAGGCATGGGTCGCTCATAACAGGCACAGGTGGCTCATAACTGTAATATTAGCTACTTAGGACATTAATATCTGAAGATCACAGTTCAAAGCTAGCCAGGGGAAGGAGAGTCCATGACTCTTAAATGGAGTCCCTTAACTCCATTTAATCATAAAAAAATCCAAAGTGGAGGTATGGTATAGAGCTAGATTTGACTAAAAAGGTCAAGGACAGTGCCCGAGCCCTGAATGAAGGCCTAGGACTGGTACAGGCACACACACACACACACACACACACACACACACACACACACACACACACTTCTAGTCCCATTGATTAGAGTTAACTGAAGCCTTGGCATTACTTTGAACAATATGAAAGTGTAGATATTAAGCTACTATTTTCCTTTCATCAAAGATATAATGTGAAAAAGAAGAACACAGCACAGGAGACGTTAGCTAGAAACACTTGAGACATGTCCACAACCTTTGGCTTCCAGTTTAATCTACAACCTACAAGTTCACACCAAAGTTAAAAGATGAGGTTTCAGTTGAATAGGAGGGAAAAGTAGAGGAGGAATATATAAAAGAGGAGGAGGAGAAGGTGGAGGAAGAGGAGGAGGAGGATGAGGAGGAGGTGGAGGAGGAGGAGGAGGAGGAGGAAGGGGAACTGGTTTTCTTGGTAAGATAAAGAGGTGATGAATGTGGACTGTTATAAGTGGTCTAGAGGTGTAGTGAAGAATGGAGGAGAAAGAGGAGCTAGAAGATGATATAATATAATAAATAATACAATAGCATAATTAATATGATACAATGTAATATTGGTAGAAGGGGAATCACAAGTTGTTCACAGTCGCCAGAACAGCTTCTTCCACTGTAAAGCAGGGAGAAAGCCTTGCAAGCTCCCTTCTGTCCTGAAACTCCTGCTTGGTCCCCTGTTACTAGCAAGGTGGATAGAGTTCTGAAGTAAGAGCTCTCTTTGGGGAGCTTTTCCTTCTCCCATCATCCCACAGTGGGAATTTTCCAACACATTTCACGAGTACTTCTACCTGTCAAGTAAAGAGAATTTCCAGACAATTTTTTGTCTAATGGGTGGTTGATCATTCTTGAAGATTATTCAGAACACTATATTTCTATGGTTTTTCACTTTTCTATCTCAGACTCCCAACAGTCCTCTCAAAGGAGGAAAGTGGCGAAGCATTGGGGTGCGGGGGGACTCTGCTGCCCTAGAGCCCTAGCTGCTCCCGAGAAGTGAGATCAAACTCCTTTGCAATTAATCAAAGACAGAAGCAGGACTGAGATCTGGATAAATTGCCCTATCTCTAAGCTCTTGGCGAGAAACGAAGGACAATTCATATTCCTGGCCTCCAGGGAAGAAAAATAATGAGGGAGAAATCCGAATGACTGAGCATTACTGAACAGGCACTTGTTAGGATAATAATTGTTAGCCTGGGCAGATTCAACTGGGAGGAAAAAATATTGGTGGCCGTGGCTCAGCACAATGGCTCCTTGCCACATGACAATCAGATGGGCAGAGGGGGGCCTGCTAAATGAATTTTTTTTTTAAAAGGGACCACTGAGAGGAAAAATATTCATGCAGGGTTTTGATTCAAAGCACCCATGCAGATTTTTTTTTTTTGCTGAGCAGATAAAACTTTTTTCAAAAAGTAACCATTTTTTTCTGGAAGTTTCATTAACTATGCAATATGTTTTCAGGCTTTGGGCTGCTTACTATGACTTCCACTTATACTCAATAGAGTCAACCTCTAAAAACACAGTGTCTTGGAGGCCTATTACATTGTGTGTGTGTGTGTGTGTGTGTGTGTGTGTGTGTGTGTGTGTGTGTGCTTATTAGAAAAGGCTTTTCAGATTGACTAGAATTCCCCGTAAAGCCTTTTGCTAACATTTAAATCAGAATGTTCGAAGTACTGGAAGGCGTTCCCCGTGTTTGCTGTCTCGAATGTGTAAAGAAAATCACTGCTGGAAAGTAACTTGCTTCCCTTTTACTGTTTTTAACCAAACATTGTTATCTATATCTTCATTCACATGAGTAATGCCAACTGTGTTGAGACTTACTCAATGAGTTTCCCTATGCCCCTGTAAAATCTCACATCTATTTATTAATTGATTGAAGACAAATAAGTCAGATTCTAACTTTGCCCAGTGTCATCATTTCTGGAGCTATGACTGTGAAAGAATCAACAATGGGGCACTTTTCTTTGAATTATCCTACTGGGTCTCATGCTTGAAGAAGGCAATCAGGGGAGCTGTGTTCCTTCAAAATGTTGGGGGGCCAATTAACTCACTGTGACTCTTATAGGACTATGCTTATGATGCTGGGATACTGTGTTCAATCAGACTTTACTAAAAATGGAGTAATTATGACTAAATTCAAAATGAACATGATTCTAGTGTCACTATATACCTGATTTTCCATAATTTTAATGTTAGGAAGAGATAAAAACCTGGTAGGTGAACCTTTCACCAGAGGGTAAATTAAACTTATTATTTCATCAAAAGTTCTGATTTTATCAATGTTATTTCCATCTCAGAAATGGAAAATGAAAACAAAATGACAAGAAATTTAAAAATCATTTTAGTGTGCAAATTCTGAAGTTATCTTTAAACTCTGCTCATCTTCCTCAAAACATATAAATGATGCACTCAGTTTAGGTCTCATTTTAAACGGGGTAATGGGTACAAAATGTTGCAACCTTATGCCACAAACAAATACTGGATGATTAGAAAGATACAGATAAAGGACCAAGAGTGTGGTCTAGTGGCAGAATGCTTGCCTGTAGCATGCATATAGCTCTGGGTTCAATTCCTCAATACCATATACCCAGAAAAAGCCAGAAGTGGTGCTGTGGCTCAAATGGTAGATTGAGAAAGCCCAATGACAGTGCCCAGACCCTGAGTTCAAGCCCCAGGAATGGCAAAAATAATGCAGGTAAGCATTACTAAATAGACAGTTACCAGATACACATCCTTCAGTTTGAAAAGTGTGGAAATCAAGCGAGAAAAGCCATCCATTCAAGTCTACTTTAAAAAAAATAGTAACTATTAATTTTAGAAATGAGAATTTTGAGCTTCAGTTTTATTTTTTTTATTGTAATTAGTAAAAGGGTTACATGATATTTGCCAAATAGCAGGTGCATTAATTCACATACATTGATACTCTTTCACATGTCTTGGTACCCGTTTCCCTCCCCCCCCACACACCCCTCATTGAGCTTCAGTTTTAATTACTTCATCGATCAATTACTTAAAAGTATTTTAGCTCTTATTGTAAAGTAGAAAAATAATGTCATCAAAAGAAACTGTGGTTAATACCATATCAAATTAAAATTAAGTAGAAACATTTTACTAAATAACTGTCACATAAATGCATCACGAACTGATAATCACAGGTATTAATTGCTTTCCCTCTGATAGTAATCTAAAGTGGCTGCAGCTTGTATAAAGGGGATCGTATTAATGAAGTCTCTCAATGAGACCATTTTTAGCTTCTGAAATATCTTCTTGGGAAGAAATGGAATTTCAAAACGTGTCAATACCAAGCATAAGGACAAGTAAAATCCTTTGGAACAATCAGTAGTGATTAAGCCCAAATATAGTTATTTACCTTAATTCTTTCCTGTTAAATGTATAAGTGTGAGTATTTCTCTCTCCTTTTCATATTCTCACCTGTTCTAACACATTGTCATATCTAGATGGCTGCAGTCACATCCATAATAAGAATTATGGTTCCCTTAAGCCCCACTAAGAATTTACTCCCCAAAAGCACATCTGTAATCTCTCTTTGATATATGTGTGTATTATGTATACACACATATATGTATATATGTGTGTGTATATATATATATATATGTCTATATCAGCTCATGTCACTCTCTTCTTCACAGCTTCTTGGGCTCCTAAGACCTTCACAGGAAATCCCAAAGTCTTTCCTTCCTATGAGTCTCAGAAACCCCAGGATGTCCTTCCCCGTTAACGTTTCTCATGCTACTTCCCATCACTATCTTCCAACATTTCATCCTTACAATGAATGCTGATCCTAGGCACACGTCAAATATCTTTTGCCTACCTTGCTTTAAAATATTCAATATTCTGGTGGTTTCACAATATGTCCACAGTTGGTTAATGATTCACCCTCCCTTCTTGGCCAATCAAAGATGTGCCAAATCTTCACTTACCTTAAATATGAGCCAGATCTAAAGTCTTGCTTTCCTGGGGTAGAAATAACAAGGGACAATCAGTGAACCTTGGTGGCCTCCTGCTTGTTCTGTCCATGGTGCTAAGCAGGTGCTACACAGTGAACATATAACAGCCACCTGGAAAGATGCAGGCACTAAACGTCAGCCCCTAGCCAGTGGGTGAACCCCATGGAAGAACATGCGCCAGCCTTGGGAAGGTCTCCCAATATTTTCTGCCTGATCTGTGTCTTAACCACAGCCTAGAGAGAAATTTCCACCTCTAAAACCACCCATCAAAGCCGCTCACATCCTGAAGACCCACAGAAACTCCATGAGGAAAGAGGTTAGCTATGGACTCACATATCTGGGCAAAATTCTTATGCAACAATGTGAAACTAGGTATGACCTACAATGTACTTTTCACACTAAAAGTGGAGCCTCCTGAAATTGCCGCTGAGTTTGTAATTTTCATTTATTAGCTGCAGTGCCTTCACTTAAATAATGGTTTACTGGGAAACTTAGACAACTTGTTATATGTGAGCAACATGCTGATTTGAGTATACTTACTTTTGTTATCAGTGAGAAGCCAACAACAGAGTATATCATTTGGTTTCTTCTTTCCCAATAAAATGGTCAAAGCTTGAGATTTATAAAGAACCTAATTTCCAAATTCATCCCAAACTGGGTGTAAAAGTTATTTATTTGGAACTGCAATAGACTTTCTCATAAAAAATTCTCTGTACAGTTCATATAACATTTGGGAAGACCAGTAAAATCCACTAAATTCTATAAAGTCCCCAGAGTAGTTAAATTGAAAGTAGCCATGACAATATGGTAATGCATTTGTACAAGGGGCTGTGCTTACATTTCCCGTGGAGACGGAAGGATTTATGCCCCAGCTATTGAGTTCTTGCATATTGATATTCCTTGCTCATCTGCTCATCTCTTGAGAAATTATACTCAGGGGAAAATAGCTACCTTACCTCAAGGCACACCTGTGTTCTCTGGGAAGCCCATTTCCATCCAGCTCAGGTTCACATGAGACATGCTGAACAGCTCTGCGCAACTCTAAAAAGACACCCACGTAGCATTGCTTCTAGTGGGGCTGCTTAGGCTGTTTCTTCTTTGTCTCTAACACACCATGATAAGCCGTGATATGCCTTGACTCACTCCCAGTAATCCAACCTCCAACTCAAGAATCTCTGGGAAGCCAAGCTGGAACCTTTTTGAGGACAATAGAGGTCATTATCACACTTTGTACTTAATCTCTGGTTGTGTTTTGAAGAAAGAAAGACTGTGTCACAAAGATGGGTCATAGGAGTCCGTGCACTGTCCTATGTGCCAGGCAGCCCCAGGGAGGCCATTGCACTTTCCCCAGACCTGACATTCCCCTCAGAAAAGTCAAGACAGAGCATTCTCTATCCTAAATGCTATTGTTGAAGAAAGCTGACAGGTACTTAGGAAAGGACATGGAGCCGAGCTTTAGGTGATGCTAAACATATTCACTTAGAGGAAAAATAAAACTATTAAATTGAAAAGAGAAGCCTGGAATCTCAGTGTTCAGAAGGCTGGGGCAGGAGATTGTGAATTTGAGGTGCACCTAGGCTATAAAATAAGTTCAAAACAACCTATCAATAAAGCAAAGCTTGGATTAGATATTGCATATATAATGAATACATATATATTCCTATATGTTTGTGTGTACGTGTGTGTGTGTGTGTGTGTGTGTGTGTGTGTGTGTGTCCCTGTTGGATCCAAAGCCATTTCTATCCCTGTGTATCGAAATCAGTAATCTGAAAAGATACCTGCATGCCCTCATTCACTGAAGCACTATTCAGGAAAGTCAGATACATAACCAACCTAAGTGTCCATTAATGGGTGAATGGAAGATAGATGCAGTATATGTACACACTGGAACATTGTAAACTTAATATGTTTAAACTCAAGAAAGGAGTTTCTTAGCTCTAGTCTTTCTTTTTTTTCTGTTGTTGTTGTTGTTGTTGGTGGTGGTGGTGGTGGTGGTGTGTGTGTGTGTGTGTGTGTGTGTGTGTGTGTATGTGTGTGTGTGTGTATGTGTGTGTTACTGGTCTGGGGCTTGAACTCAAAGCCTAGGAGATGATTAAGGTTCTATTTCTAAAGGCTAATATCATATCATTTGAGCTACTTCCAGCTCTTTTTTGTTTCATATTTTATTGAAGAGAAGAGTCTTACTGATTTTCCTACCTTGACTGTCTTTGAACCATGATTCTCAGATCTCAGCATCTAATTACAGAGGCATGAGTTACTGGCTCCTGGCATGACCTTTTTTTGAGGCTGAAAGGTACTAATTGAAGAACATTGGCAGAGGACCAGCACCTCTAGGAAAGCAAGATGAGCATCCTCCCCACAGTTGGACAGACCCTGTAAAGCTAGACAGATCTATACTAGAACGAAGATACCAGACATCAGTAGGTGCTTTTGGTTCATATCTAAAGCCCTAGATACTCTTGAGTTTAAAATCTGAGAACCACAACTTAAAATCAACCCAGACACACAAATCAAGACACTTGTTTCAATTAACCAGAGGGGGGAAAATTAAAGACAGAATTGGAGTTTTGGCTCCAAGTGGTAGAGTGCCAGCCATAAGCAAGTAAGCAGAGTGAGCTTGAGGACCAGAAGTCAGTCTCCAATGCCAGCACAACACAAACATAAACACAAACACAAACACAAATAGAACTCAGCTATTCACAGAGATGCGTGGGACTGCCTGTTTCTTTGCTTGATTGAAAGTATTTCTATACCAAAGATGCACTCCAAAGCAGAGCAATAACAGGCTGCAACATTCAGTGACATATTAGTGTCTCGGGGGTTGCTGAATTTCCCTTCCAACTCGGAGCGTTCAGTAGCATTCCAGGATGAGACCACCCCATGGGCCCTTACCTTAAGAAGGCTGCCTGGCTGGGCATGGAGGACGCTTGATTTGTTGGAGAGAGAAGTGGGTGGATCTGTGAAATTTGCAATGATACGTTAGAGCAAAAAGCTTAATGCTCTTGCTTTGATTAGGCAGTACATGGGACCCTAAAGGGGTGTGTTGTGGATGTATGAGATTGGCAAAGAACAGATGGCATAGCCAAAGAACATAAAATTTAAAAATCAGCACAGAAATAACTATCAAACTAAAAGTACAGCACTGCACACTGTACCAATCATAAAAGGCATTTTGGCTGGGTACCGATGGCTCACCACAAGCTTCTCAGGAGGCTGAGATCTAAAGATCATGGGATGAAGTCACCACAAGCAGAAAACCAGAGGTGGAGTGTGGCTCAAGTGGTAGATTACCAGCCTTGAATGTAAACGCTAAGAGTTAAAATGAAGCTTCTTTGCTTTCTACTCCCTGCTATTCACATGCTGAGTCTGAAAAGTCAGGAATGCTGATGTGCCTAAACTAGCCAGGTAGAATGGGAAACACTTTGAATAGTTAAGGGGATTCCTTTCGAAATGGAGTCGCCTAAGAATAGTTTGTTTTTCAAGTGAGAATTAGAAAAATAAATTAATAAGACATTTCTGATTATATCCTCCAGAACTATCTTTAGTAAGCAGAGAAAGAAGTAAGCTGTAAGCTGAAGAGGTAGTGGGACAGGAACTAAAATCTATTCAATAAACTAGCATATCATTCAATACTACATAAAGGAAAAACTGTTTTTGGAAGCAGGCTATAAAGTCATAAGAGCAGTTTTGAACAATCAGAGAAAAGAAAAAGGAACACATTGCTTCCTTGCTTGGAAGGAAAGAGGGGAGCAAAGTTGAGTGACATGGTTTCCCCATCTGTTTCACCAGGGGGCGCCATAAGATCATATCTGCTTGGTCCCTTGTGCTCCATAACAAGACCAGAGGAGAAAGGCAACAGGAATTGCTAAGAAGGCAAGAAATGTCCAATGAGGCATTGACTTTTCTTTTTTATTATATTTTTGATGCTCATTATTTGTTTGGTGAAGAAGCGATGTATCTGTTCTAGCAAGAGACCATGCGATAGACGAAACTGGAAATGTATGTCTACAAAATCAAATGCAAGTTGCTACATAAGTTTCTCACAGCAAAGGATGCTTCATAAAAATCAATGGTGCCTATAATCAGAAGGGCTTTCTTAGCACTCCATTTCCCACTTTCTGACATCCATCAATTCAGCCATAAATTGTGAAAGTTTAGATCACCCTGGGGCCCCTAATGTGATAATAAAGAAACCATCTTTTTCTTCAGTGAAATTACTCTTTCAATACCCTGGCTTTCCAAACTATATCAGTTAGAAGCTGTTAAAGGAACAGCACCGTCGTTAGGAAAATAAAGGGAATAAGGGAAAAGATTACTCAGTCCTGTATTTCATGTACCACTCTGCCCACTGAGTTCATCTCTCTGGCTTTGGATTTATCCACTGTTTTCTTTTATGGCTGGAGACATTAAGGGCAACCTGTCATCTCTGCAAAAATAACATCTGTAGTAATCAGAATTTTTATCCGCCTAATCTTTAATAAATGCCTTACGTTCAAGTTGACAGGAAACAAGTCCTAAGATGCCTAATACCATTTTATAGGTCATATAATACAGCAGTTTATTTTAGCACAGCAGGGCAATCATTGCTAACACATAATGAAAACACTGTAGATTTGTATAGTATCATTTCTGAGTTGGTATCAGCTTTGATGTATGACAAGACACAAATATATTACCCATTTTCTTTCTCCCTAATGATTCTTAATCAATGCCAACTCCAGAAAGAGTACCCCTCAGTTTTTACTCCATATGTGTTATTATGCAAACAAATCATTTTTTTAATGAGAGATGTATTTTTCCCAACACTTCACATTATATAAGTAAAAGAAGCTATTGTATGACAGCTATTTAGAAAATACAAAGCTATCCAAAACATATTTGTTCAATGTAATTATTACATTTGAATATTTTAAAAATATTTATGTTCAGAAACTTGGACATGATTACGTACTTTTGCTATGATTTATCTCTTATGTATTTTCTTTTCTTTTACTTTACCTCTTTCACTGCTTTGAATTGTTCTTTCAGCTGGTTGTTCACCAAGTTGTATTGCTTTCAGACTCTGGTTCTAATTCAAGTCGTCAGTAACTGATTACATAGTCTCATCCTGCAACAGTACTCTGCCAAAGTTTTTGAGTTCCAGCTTAACAGTCTGAGTTGCACTTTGTTTCTCATCCCTTGATGGGTTTCAAAGTCCCAACCCTTTAATCTTTAGAGTTGGTATCTAAGTGCAACATTGGAGAAATGTTTATTTTTCCTTTCTCTCTCCAAAGCACATGGTCCTTTGCTTCTCCATCTCCACGAATATGGCCATAGCATTGGTCATAGCGATTGCCCCATTACTATCCTCAGAGAATGATTTTTTCTTTTATTAACAGTAGGATTTTTATGTGATCTCTATGAAGAGCTACTATAGCAGCCGGATCCTCTGGCCAGATGCTGGTTCATCATGATCCATCCAGGCCCTCCCTGGCTAGTGGATTTTCTTTGATCATTTTTGAATCATCTTTTCCCCATCTCCTACCACATTTGTGTACTGCCTAATTTCTCCCATTAAACTCTTTGTTCTATATCATCCTAGATGAATGCTGATGGAATGAACTAACTACAGCTGGCTGAGGAGGAAGGACACTGCACATCTGGCAGGTGTAAGACTCTCCATGGAGAGAGAGCCACAAGTTCACCAGTGCCTGTGATACCACAGAAGCTGAGATCATGGTGACAGTTCACATTACTTCAACAAATCCCGAGTGCCAGGTGCTTCAAGCTGTCCTTTGATACCCAGGCTGAATCTTTACTCTCCATCACCCTCAGCTTCAATCATTTGTTAATATAACTGGTTTTCTCTTATCACAAATGGTTACCATGTCTCCAGAAATTATTCCCAGGTTCAACTAAGATATACACAGTAGGGCTTGCGATAGGGGGTCCTTGTGTCGTAAAGTCAGTGTTAGAACAGATTATTTGCCGGTGAGCTCTCCTTTCTCTTACCAGCACATGCTTGTCCAGTAGTCCCACAGTGTGAGGAAATGAGAAGCCCAGTGTCTGGCCCAAGCTTTTTGTGGGTAAGGAAAGGAGAAGCATGTATCATCT
The DNA here is from genome assembly GCF_031878675.1 of Megascapheus bottae. NCBI lineage: Eukaryota > Metazoa > Chordata > Mammalia > Rodentia > Geomyidae > Megascapheus > Megascapheus bottae. The sequence goes on from NC_143510.1 coordinate 22,955,359, forward strand.
CTGGGAAATGAGGACCTAAAAGCTCTCCCTACCCTAACTGCAAGGGATCTCTTTCTACTGCTCAAGTAAATTGATGTCCTAGTGGAAGAAAAGGAATGCATGAGAAGTATTCCCAGTGACTTTTTAAAATTGCATTTTATTGCCAGGGTCCCAGTGATTCCCAGGTTATCCAAAGTATCAGCCTTGAGGCACAGAGAGGGAAAAGAAGTTTTATTAAAGGTGTAACCAAAGCCCTAAGGAGTAGGATTGGGTAGCACATAAACAATAGCTGTAGAGGTAAAATAATCAACGAAGATGTGTAATGGCTAAACTTACAACTCTGTGTGTGTGTGCGTGTGTGTGTGTGTGTGTGCGTGCGTGTGTGTGTGTGTGTGTGTGCGTGCGTGTGTGTGTGTGTGTGTGTGTGTGTGTGTGTTATTGAAGTTTATACTCAGGACCTCACTTTTGCTAAAGAAACACTTGTTTAATGTAAGCTATGTCACAGACCTACTTTGCTTTAACCTCTTTTCTTATAGAATCTCTAATTTTGCTTAGAGCTGGCATTGGACCATGATCCTCTTATATTTGCCTCCCCAGTAGCTAGTATTATAGATATGTACCACCAATCCTGGCTCAGAATTAGAATGACTTATTTTTCTTTTTGATAGCATTGGGACTTTAACTCAAAACATCATGCTTATTATTCATGAGCTCTATGAATAGAGCCAAACCTTCATCCCTTTAAGTTTAGTTATTATTATTGTTATTATTATTATTTTGCCAGTTGTGGGGCTTGAACACAGGGCCTGAGCACTGTCCTTGGGCTTTCTCAATGCTGGAGCTCTACTACTTGAGCCACAGCACCACTTCTGACTTTTTCTATGTATGTGGTACTGAGGACTTGAACCTGGGTCTTTGTGCATGCTAGGCAAGCACTCTACCACTAGTCCAAACTCCTGGTCCCATGTTATTATTTTTGTAGGAGGTCATTCTCTTGTTTTTCCCAGTCTGGTGTGGACTATGATCCTCATAACTCCTGGGTAGCTGGAAGGGCAAGTTCACCACCACTCATAACTCTTTTGTTGAAATAGAGTTTCGTGTTTTTCCTTGGCTGGCCTTGAACCATGATATCATCTCTCACTTAGCAAGGATTACAGGCATACATGAGCCACCACCATATTCTGTCTCAGGATCAATTTTTTTTTAAATCAAATGATTGTTAAAATCAAGATATATTGTTCTGTAGGGGGAGAGATAAAAGGAAGGTAGGAGGAAGGCAAAGAAGAGAAAAACAAGGAAGAAAGAAAAGAAGGAAAGAAGGAAGGAAGGGGCAGGTACAAAGGGAAGAAAGGGATAGAGAAAAGGAAAAGAAAAAAAGAAGGACACCATCAGACAAGGAGAAAAAAAGACAATATTAACCTGGGCGAGGTGGCTCATGCCTGTAATCCTAGCTAATCAGGAGGCTGAGATCTGAAGATTGAGGTTGAAAGCCACCCAGGGAACTAAAGAATGTGAAACTCTTATCTCCAATTAACTACCAGAAAATGGGAAGTACAGATGAGGTTCCAGGGTTAGGGTGGTAGCTTTCACCTGAAAAGCTCAGGGACAACACCCAGGCCCAGGGTTCAAGCCCCATGACCACCCCTCAAGGAAAAAAAAAACAACCAATATTAAAGGAGTGAAGGGAGAGGGCTCTAAATGTGGACTCTGAGACAAATGGAAAAGTCTAGCTTTGCCTTCTAGGGACTTGGAATGCAAGTCTCTCCCCTAGGCTGTGCAGTTTGATTCTAAATGGAGAAGAGTTACTCTCAGGGGCTGAGATAAAAAGTACTTGCTTTGAGTACACAGCTGAGTGAAGCCACAAGACCTAACCACCCTCTCAGATGGTTTTCAGGCTCTACAATTCTTTTTATAAGTTCAGACTTTTAGTTCTAAACACTTTAGAAAAACCAGAAACTCAAAAGCTCCTCCGTGAGGGACTGGGAAAGCAGAAATGGCTTCCTCCAGGGAAGAGATGAGCAGACAGATGACAAAGGCAAAAAGAGCTCTGGGAATTCCCTTTGTGAAACAAAGCCATCATCTGGTTGAAATCCAGACCTTGAATTATCATTAACTTACAAGTTATTAATTTAAGGAAATCATAATTTGTGAAGAAATCAAATCATGTTTTCCTTTCAGTTTCTTGCCTTTTCACTTTCCAAAAATTTTTAAGTTAAAATTTCTTTTATATAAAAAGAAATTATCAGTAAAAAAAGGAAAATGAGGGAATAAAATGTCATTATTTCTCCATTCTTCCTGAAACATTGAAGAGAAAAGTAGTTTAAATTTCTAGTAACTTAATCTTTCCTAAAATATATTCATAATCATTTTATGTGTAAAATGCTATACTTCACAAGTTTTCTAAGGAAGAAAAAAAATTAGCAACAAATTAGAGATTCAGGATTAGCCCCATTTTTGACCACCAATTGTGATTTAGGGCTTTTTTCTTTACCTATAATAGGAACATAATGACCAGTGTCCTGTTTATGTTTGTCATAGGATTTAACAGTGTGGTGAGCAGGCACAGGAAGCAATAGGAATCTTTTGCTGAAGTGAGAAGTAAATGTATTTAGAAGCTGTCTGAAGAGGAAAAGGCACACTGCTTTTAGCATTGTAAAATATTACAGAAAGAGGTGAATTGCCATACCCATGCATGTGCTTTTTCAATGCAATATACTTATGCATACCAAGAGAAGCATTCTCTCCCTCATAAAAGAACTTTTAGCAAACAAGTGTGTTTTCTGTCATCCATGAATAGTTACACATTCTTTAAAGGGGAAGTGGGTGTTTATGTATTGAAAAGAATATCATTCCTCAAACTCCCATATTTCTTTTTTCTGCTTGTGCTGAACCATGTTGACTTAAATGTTCCCTGAATGTTTCTAGGGATTTAAAAATATGAGTTTAGTTGCATTCAGGTACTCTGTGTAACCATTTGTAGACATGTGTATTTTCCTAAGATGTTTTATGGTTTGCTGTGTACCTGTGAGATAAAGATGTCTATCGTAAGCTCCCAAAAGATTTTAGAAAGTGTTCTGCACAGCTGTGTGGATTGCTGGCCGGGGCCAGCTCATTAGCTCTGAAGTGAAAAAGGCAGAGACAAGCAGACCCCACAATGACCCGCTGGAGTGAAGACTCTGATTATATCAATGAAAAAGAATTAGATATATCATTACCATAAACAGCCTTTGAAGTAGTTCAATGGCTATAATTGTATCTGTTGGTATCATCTGGCCCCTGGCAGGGAAGCCAATTTCTGTATGGATGGACCAAAATAAAGAGCATCTAGCCCATTGCCTAATATGAGAAAATTACTATCAGATGATAGTTGGACACAGATTGAGTGTATTGAGCATTTCTGATTACTATGAGAGAAAATTACAAAAAGGAGGCTGACCGCTTCCTCTTTTAAAATTTCTGATTCCAACCTCAAAAACATACTCTCTGCGATATCTCCAGTGTTTTCAGTGCATGGCTTAGTGTTCAAAATGCAAGAAAAGAGAGACACTCTGTTTCCTTACCATTCCAGGCTTCAGTATAAGTGTGAACAATCGTCTGATTTCCTAACATACACTTTATGGAGATGACACCCTGACTACATTCCATCACCTGTGTGTCTTCCTGTGATAACAGGAAATGAAGCTTTGCCAAGGATGAAGACTGTTGTCCGATGCTAGGCTCTTCTCCTTCTCACTCCCAGAGTGGTTTTCTTCCTTTTTTTTTTTTTTTTGTGGGTCATGGGGCTTGAACTTGGCCTGGGTGTTGTCCCTGAGCATTTCAGCTCAAGGGTACCTCCCTACCCTTGAGCCAAGCTCCATTTCCCATTTTCTAGAGGTTAATTGGAGATACAAGTCTCAGGTTCTTTTGTGTCCAGGCTGGCTTTGAACCTTGATCCTCAGATCTCAGCCTCCTGAATAGCGAGGATTAGAGGCTTGAGCCACCACTCAGGCTGTTCCCTTCTTGTCTTCCTGGTTCTCCAATAAGCAATAACAGCCTCTCTTAGGACCCGGAATCAGAGGCTATTGAGTGATTTTGATGTAGGCTGAAGAGTGAGATTCCCTACATTTGCTCAGTGGTCTTCAGTACTACCAGCTGAATCATGTGGGGCATTGTAATAAAAGAAGAAGAAATATTAATGCCCCATTCTGGAGATGGTGTTTGACTACTCTGGAATGGATCTGAGCATTTATATTTCTAAAATATTTCCAAATGATTTTAGTGTGGTCCAGGTTCAGGTCACTAATGTAAAAAGCCTTTCTCCCCATCCATGTGATCGCATGTTGTCAGTGTCCTTCTGAGACAGAGTTGGGGCTCCCCAATGCGGTAAATGGGTTTTTAAAGAATGGCAGGCAGACCACGTGACAGATATTGTGTGGTCCATCATCACATTTTCCCCCATGGTGCCCTGGGCTCTTGCTCAAATGATTCTTATTCCCATAATGTCCCGGGTTCCTTCTCAGCCAATGAAAAGAACTGGAGTAGCACATGCACAAGCCTCTGTCAGTGCAAAGTTCAGTGGAGAAGATATGAGAGGAAGCTGCTCAATAAGTACCTGCCCAGAGACCAGCATTAGATTTCCACGTTTCTATGAAGTGTCTGTTTTGCTGACTTCCTTTTGCTTTCAAATGAACATGTTCTGTCTCCTTTAAATATGTTTGCTTATCCTCCTTCCTTCCCTCCCTTCCTCCCTCCCCCACCTTCTCTTTCTTTCTTTGTCAGTCCTTAGGCTTGAACTCAGGGCCTGAGCACTGTCCTTGGGCTTTCTCAAGGATAACACTCTACCACTATAGTCACAGGACCACTTCTAGCTTTTTCTGTGTATGTGGTACCAAGGAATTGAACCCAGGGCTTCGTGCATGCTAGGCAAGCACTCTACCACTAGGCCATGCTCCCAGTTCTGCCTATTAATTCTTTAATTGGTAGAGGAAACAACCCCACAATCCTGGACAAATATTGATTTCTATTATTCCACTGTTTCCAGAGCTGATTTATTCTCAAATATACAACTTAAAATTCAGGATTCTAGTCTCCATAAATCTGCATAGAAATCTGTCTATTTAAAAATTCTTTATAATCCTGAAATTTAAAAGATTGAAAAATATAAAAATAAACACATGAAATGAAAATCATTTTCATATAGTATGTAGTTTGGTCTTAAAAGCAATCTTCCAAAGGTCCAGACTCTGGTTAAAAGTCCTGGTTTCAGAATATATAAGAGAAGATACTGATTTGGATGCATTATGATAATAAATTGACGTACTGATCTGAAAGCCCTTGGTACAACTACTTAAAGTTATATATTACATATAGTGTATATACACACTGTATATAGTACATATACATACTGTATATAAGTTTATATATATATGTACAAATATATACTATTAAGGCTCATATATGCATGTATGAATTTTCTTAGTTGCCTAAGATTTCAATAGTCACAAAACTGCATCTAAGGACAAAGCTAACAGAGCTTCTCTGATTTCAGTATTGGTGGCTGCTTTTGTTAAGATGCTAAGCATGTTTTATTTCCTTCATTATTGTACACTATTCTGAATGTGAAATCAAGTAAAGGAGTTGCTATGCCTTTACAGTTAATTTTACTTAAGTTTTTCTCACTTTCTCCCTTGCCTAAGTTTTTCTTTTCCCATGCATTATTTTATTGATTTATAAGCCTAATTAATAAGGCTTGTATCCAAGTCATAGTAGATAAATATGTAGGAACATTTATAAAACTGTATTCTATTGATTATCATAAAAGCGTCTTCTACGCATTTGTTCATAGCCACATATTCTTTCTCTCCAATTCTTGCTTTTCAGAATCTAGCTTCTTGTTGTTGATGTTATCATTGCAGATCATGGGCACTGTCCTTGAGCCTCTCTATTCAAGTCTAGCACTGTACCACTTGTGCCATAGTGCTACTTCCAGCTTTTTACTGAGTAGTTTATTGTAGATAAGATTGCCTAAGTTTTTTTACTCTCTTAAAAGGAGAATGGTAAATGGAAGTAATTTTAAAATTATCCTAGATAGACCGGGGAGTTTGGCCTAGTGGTAGAGTGTTTGCTTAGCATGCACAAAGACCCAGGTTCAATTCCTTAGTATCATATACACAGAAAAAAGCCAGAAGTGGTGCTGAGGCTCAAGTGGTAGAGCTCTAGCATTGAGAAAGTCCAAGGCTCAATGATTTCCTTCATTTACCATAATCAGTAGAAAACTTGGGCTCTCCTAGCAGAGATTTACAATAGAGCAAAGCCTAGATACATAAGGCCATATAAGATAACGCTAAATGAAAGAACCTCCAGCATACAGAAACAAAAACCATATCATGAGTGATTGCTGTCCTTAATGTACTATATTATCTCTCTTCTCTTTTGTTGTCCCTTGGTTATCTCATATTGTTACAGTATTTACCTTGTTATCTAATATAGTGTATATATGCTTATTTGGCTAATTGAAATAGGATACAGAAGGAGGGATACAAGATGAGGAGCAGGGGTGGGGGAGGGAAATGGGGACCAAGACATGAGAGAGGGTATCAATGTTTGTGAAGTAATGCGCCTTCTATCTGGTGAATATAATGTAGCTCTTCTCTTAATTACAAAAAAATATGAAAAAAAGAAAGTCCAGGACAGTGCTTAGGCCCTGAACTCAAGCCTAGGACTGGCAAAAAAAATTACCCTAGTGATAACAAAAAGTAAAATTAAAACAATGTAATATTAGTAATTAACCGAGTGTACCACTAACTGAAAGTTCATGTGATTTGGTCCAGGGTAGCCAGGAGTGAAACAAGCAATGCTCCTCATTAGTATATCATTCTAGAAATCAGTCTTCTTTTGACTTACTGAAGACCTACTGAGGATGACAGTCTGTATCTGAATACAAAGCAGATTTCCTTTTTAGCACTTCCTAGATGCAGAGTCCAGCATTTTACCATTTGGAAAACACATTTGCAAAGTTTTTCCTTTGTAGTTAACAATCACTTCATTCCTCTCAAAAGATATTTTGAATTAGAATCACAGCACCTACATAATTTCTGCATTAGGAATTGTTTCTAAGAACAGGAATGGTGTTAGTGGGGAATAAAATATCAGTTAAAATCACCATTTCCAGTAATTGATTCATCAGTGATAGATTATTATTTATTTTCCAAGCGAGATGACCCCTTTCATAAAGACTTTATTATATAATATATTATATATGTATATTGTAAACCATTCAGTGTATTTACTTGAAAATATATAGGCACATTCTATCTACCACAAATAAGGAAAATCTGGAAATCTTTATTTGGGTCTGGCTTACTTCACTTAATGCCATTTTTTCTAGGTCTTTTCATTTCCTTATGAAGGACAAAGTCATTATTTGTGACAGAAGCATTGAATTCCACTGTGTATATATGAACCATATTTTCATGATCCATTCATCTACTGAGGGGCATCTGGGTTGGTTCCCTAGTTTAGCTATGGTAAATAGTATTGCAATTAATATGGGTGTGGTGGTAGCTTTAATAAGCTTTGGTTGTGGTCTTTTGGATCAATGCCCAGTAGTGGGACTGCTAAATCATAGGGAGCTCTTTGGTCTTTTGAGGAAACTCCATATGCTTTCAAGAGTGGTTAGACAAGTTTACATTCCCACCAACAGTGCAGTAGCATTCCCTTTTGGTCCCATCCCCACCAGCATCTGTTGTCATTAGATTTCTTGATCATAGCCATTCTAATGGGGGTGAGGTGGAATCTCAATGTTGTTTTGGTTTTCATTTCTTTTATGGTCGTTCTGGGACATGATAAATTGTATATGTCTCTATTCATACATGAGGACAAGGAAGGATACACATAGGAATAGACCTCAAAAACTCAATTAGTTATGAGCATACAATCATATACAATAATATTTCATGAAATGAATTAATGGAATGAAAAAGAACAAAAGATGTTTTTAATTGCTGTTGTTGATATTTTTTTTTACTTTTACCTTTACCTTGCTTGTTATTTTTTGTCTTTGGGAGAGCAAGGTGGCACAGACAAGGTGTAAACAAAAATAAGAGTGATACACACTGGATGATATATGGAAAGTGAACTGCACATTTTATGGGTAGGGATAGTAGTGAGAAATTGGCAGAGAGCAAGGAAAGGGGAGGCATGGGTTAAAAATAATTGTACTCAACTAATTCATATAATTATAACCCTTCTTTATATCATCTATACAATTATTTTTTTATAAAAGTGAACACACAATAAATATATACAATTAAAGTTTCTATTAAAAAAGACTTATGGGGCTGGGAGTTTGGCCTAGTGGTAGAGTGCTTGCCTACCATGCATGAAGACCTGGGTTTGATTCCTTGGTACCACATAAATTGAAAAAGCCAGAAGTGATGCTATGGCTCAAGTGGTAGAGTACTAGACTTGAGAAAGCCCAAGGACAGTGCTTAGGCCCTGAGTTCAAGCCCCAGAACTAGAGAAAAAGACTGATATTCTCCACTTCTGAAAACATGACTCTTGACTATGAAGCATTTCATTAAACTAACTCAATGTGGAAAGTGAAAAAAAAAAGAGACAAAAACAACAAAACTATTTTAGTTATATAAAAATGTGTATTTTTATTAGGCTTCCAAACTGAAAGTGATCTCTCTTACATAGCCCTGAAATTTGTGAACAATGTTTTTGTTTCTCTAGCTTCCATTATGTGAACCCTGAAATCATGAGATAATTTCCTAAGCTCATTATTTGAAATGTCCAGCTGAATCTGTAGTGTTCAGAATGTTTAGTAAATGCCCGTTTTTTTAAAAAAATGCTTTTAAGATGTGTATTTTTTGCCAAAGGAGTAAATGTTAGCTTTTATGTGTTGGAAAGGGTTTTACAGTAGCTGGGCGCCTGTACTTTTTGGAAGAGTATTGACAAATTGGAAGCCTGAATGGTTTCATAATGTTTCAATGTTACCATGAGTGGTTATCATTTGGTGATTGTCATATAGTATGTCAGACAGGCTAGGAGACAAATCTATCCATCTGTGCAGGGCTGCTGTACAGTGCACATGCGCCCTTTGCACTTATTTATCACTTTCCTATCTGTCAAAACATGAGTGGAAAATGACCTGGTATTGAGACATTTTGTCTCCAGGTTCACAGATGAGAGACCATGAAGAAAATCATGGAAAGCTTACATTTTAGCAAGAAAATTCAACAACAGATGCAGTGATGTCTGGTTGCTTCTGATATTACCTGCAAATCAGAAATCTCTAATGGTGGCAGGTAACAAAAGTCAGTGTTACCCAGCTCACCTGTATCACAAAGACTGGAAGGTTGCACAAATAAATATCATACCTGAAGAGTGATTCTGGAAATGATTCCTCTGTATAAATTTAGTTTCAAAACAATGTAGATGTTTAAGCAAGGAGGACCTCTATAGAAATAATTATGTTGGTTGTTATGCATAAAAATTTGAGCCTTGTATGTGTGAGGGGGTGGCCAGACATGGGGCTTAATCTCTGGGTTGGGTACTCTACCCAAGCTTTAGCTCAAGGCTAGTGCTCTAGCACTTGTTTCACAACGCCTCCTCCAAGTGTGTGTGTGTGTGTGTGTGTGTGTGTGTGTGTGTGTGTGTGTGTGTGTGTGTATGATTAATTGGAGATAACAGTCTCACAGAATTTCCTGCCCAGACTGCCTTCAATCTGCCAACATCAGTTCTCAGACTCATGAGTAGCTAGTATTACAGGCATGAGCAACTAGGGGCTGGCTGAACACTATTTCTAAAAAAAAAAAAAAAGGAAGAGAGAGAGAGAGAGAAGGAAGGAAGAGAGAGAGAGAGAAAGAGGAAGAATCGTGTATTTTCAGCTTAGTGCCAATGGTTAACATCTACAATATTGTTAACTCAGGAGGATGAAATCTGAGGAGAAAAGTTTACAGCCAGAACAGACAGAAAAACCTGAAAGATTTCATCTCCGACTAACCAACAAAAGCTGAAATAGAGGCATAGCTCAAGTGGCAGTTTACCAGATATAAGGTCAACACGTGGTACCAAAAATGGAAAACATGTATTTTTTCCCAAATATGTATAAACTACCCTATTTTTCTTTAGTTTCAGTGTGGCCTTTAAGATTTTTTAGTGTTACCTTGGTAGTTAATATTCTTTTTTATTTTTATTAGTCTTTATTTTTGTGAGACCAGGTCTCACAGTCTTGTTTCAGATTCCTACTTCTTCCATTTTTCAAATATCTAATGGGGTGACAGACACTTGCCACTGTATCTTGTGGTTGCTTTCATTTCGTAAATTGCATTTTAATTTCAGGATAATGGGTGCATTACTTCTCGAACACTGATACCCCTTCTCATGTTTTTTTCTCCTTTTCTCTCCCCAAACCCCCTCCCAATCATCTTGTTTTCTCCTTACCCTTCCCTATTTCAGATAAACGAATGTTTGTATATACAATATACCAGGTATCAAAGTCAGATACAGTAAGCACATGAGATCAACCCCAAGAGTATAAAAAGAGGAAAGAAATAACTTCACAATGGTACATTGAGAACAAGTCACAAAGATAAACATCTTGTTTCCATATCCTAGAGTTCATTTTTTGGAAGAGTCAGAAATAGAATAAAATATAATTTTAGAAATGTGAAGAGAAGGCAGTGTGGCAGGGGTGTCCTCTAGTACCAGTGACTGTGAAGCCTATACCGGAGGACTTCAGGTTCAAGGCCAGCCGGGCAATGTATCGACACCCTGACCTAAAATAAGAATTTTAAAAAGAAGAAGAAATGTGTACAGCTGATTGTGTTAAATACCAGGGAAACACATAATAACCTTGGGTCTAGAGGGTTCCTAGTGAACCTCCCCATACCAACCCTGAGCCTTGTGTGACTCAGAACACAGGGCAGTTCCTCTTCTACTGACATGAAGTTGGTTGACCAGAGAAAAATATTCATAACAAACAAAAAATCATTGTCAACATATGAATTTCATTTTATTTGCTTTATTTTTTTTTGCCAGGGCTTGAACTCAGGCTGTGAGCACTGTCCTTGAGCCTCTTTGTGCTCAAGGCTAAAGCTCTACCACTTGAAACACAGTGCCACTTCCAGATTTTTATGAGTGGTTTATTGTAGATAAGGTCTCATGGACTTTTCTACCTGGGCTGGCTTTGAACTACAATACTCAGATCTCAGCACCCTGAGAATCTAGGATTATAGTCAGGAACCACAGGCACCTTGCACCATTTTGTAAACTAAGTATCATAATAAGACTGTCTCAGTTAAAGCATCAGGTGAGGAAGAAGCAAGATGGTGCTGAAACAATAGGGACCCAGCCCAGCTCTCTCCCACAAAAAGAGAGAATCAGGGAATCCCACGAGCCAACTATCTTAGGAAATCCACAAATTCAAGAAGCAAACGAGAAATATACAAACTGGAAAAGAAATCCAGATAAAGCTTATATCCAACGTTCTCAATGAACCTGAAATGCAAGGACCCATCTCCCACCCCTTGCCGCCGGCTCCAAGCCATGAAAGCCATACCAGAGGGCGCCAGGCCCGGAAAATCCTGACCTCCAGCCACGCCAGAAGCAGTGGCGGAATCCAGACACAGGAACCCACACAGACCAGGCACGTACAGCACAGATGGCGGCGGAGACTAGAGGGGAAGTGAACGACCCTCCAGCCCCGCGGAGCAGCTCACAGCCAAACCCTGATAAGTAGTTCAGCAGGTTCCCCCAAACCCATCAGGAAAGCAGAGCTGGTGGTGAGCTACAGAACTTAACCCAGACCCCCTCCACCCAGCCCAAGAAAGACTGGCAAGTGCAGTGGGGCAAGGAATTCAGAATCCTTCCCCTTCCTCCAACAGCCCCCTCCCCAGGCCATTGACTGGAGACTGAAGGGAGGGCAGGCTCTAAGAGCCAGCACCCCACCAAAGGGGAAACAGGTGTCCCTGATCCCACCTGCCCAACAGCCTCCTCTCCCGGGCCACTGAAACCTGAGACTGAGGGGCGCTGAGACCCTGCCTTCCAACAGTGGGTGAGGGTGTGCGGGAGTCTGGGAGCCAGCATCTGACTGAACCAAGCCTAAGTGGGGCACCCTCCTGCTGGGATCCTCCAGGAAGACAGCACCCAGGGGCCCCCCCACCGAGTCACAGAAAGACTCTCATCCAAAGCGGCTGAAACACAGCAGGGAACTGAAGGGCAGCCCAGCAGAGGCTGAGCTCACCCTCTGAGAGCCAGAAAGGCGTGGCTCTGCCCTCAGAGCCCACATCCTTGGCTGGGCACCACCCCTGGGAACAGGGCCACAAGCTAGCCTGGTCCTGGAAGCTCCCAAACATCTCAAACCTCAGGCCCTCGTCAGGGCCCGGTCCCTGGGACTAGGGCGGGAAAACTAGTCGCTGAGGCCCACATCTGAAGCTCCCAAACTGCGGGCCCACAGCGGGGCCACTGGTTGGGCTAGCTGAGACCTAGCTGTGCAGTGGCACACAGCCTTTGGGAAGGGACTGACATACCTGTAAATTCTACAATCTCCAACTCAGTCAGCAATGGAACTAACTTGGTTGAGAACCATGTATACACAGATTTCCAGAACCCTCAGTGCCAAATCAAGTAAAGAACACCACCTACTGACCACAGAGTGAACATACAAGAGTCTCAACTCCAATGCGTAGGAAATCGCAATGACAAATCATGAAATATATAATCAAAGTCCCACACAAAGCCCAAAAAGGGAGTGAAGGGCTGAGAGAGATGTTATCATCCCAAGAAATGACACCTGAAGAGACAGGAACCATGACTCTATTCAAGGAGATGATTGCAAACATGACTAGAGATCAAAGCAGAATTCCAAAAACAATTCCAGGAATATAAGCAGTAAATCACCAAGGAGCTCCTCAATCTCAAAAGAAAAATAGAAAAAAAATTATACTTCTGTAGAAGAAAAGATTAATACCTTCAGAGTAGACATGATCAGCTCAGTGTCCACAATGCAACTAAAAATGGAAGCATTAAGAAACAGATTGACTGAGGTGGAGAATAGGACATCAGGAATGGAAGATAAAACACAAGAGTTGGAACAGAGAATCACCAGTATGGAGAAATCAGTCAGAATTCACCAAAGAGAACTCCAGGACCTGGCAGACACAGCAAAGAAATCTAATTTTTGTATAATGAGAATCCAAGAAGGGGAGCAGTTTGAAAATAAGGAAATGCAAACCTTATTAACCAAGATCATAGCAGAGAACTTCTCCAACCTCAAAAAAGAAAATACTCACATTATTGAAGCTTCAGAACTCCAAGCAGGCAAGATCCTAGAAGGAACTCATCTAGACACATCATACTAAAAACATTAGACCCGAACACTAAGGAGCTGATCTTAAATGCCACAAAAACAAAGAAAGAACTATACTACAATGGAAAAAAATAGAATAATTGCAGACCTCTTCACACAAACCCTAAATGCAAGAAAAGCTTGAAGAAATATCATTCATGCCCTGAAGACCAACAACTGCCAACCCAGACTTATATATCCAGCAAAACTAGCATTTACATTTGAGGGAGAAACAAGAATATTTTATTCCAGAGAGAAGCTATATGAATATATGCACACTAAATTGGCATTACAAAAAATGTCAAAGAATCAAGAACAAATTGCAGAACAGCAAGAACTCCAATCAAGAGGCTATCACCTATAAATCACTAAACACATAGGGGAAAAAAGAGACAGAAAGAAACTTAGAAGTAAAAATAAATAATGACAAAGGACACTAATCACTTCTCCATAGTTTCCCTAAATGTGAACGGTCCAATCAGAAGACAAAGAACAGCAGATCTGATTAAAAAAAAGATTAATCCATATGTTGCCTCCAAGAGACCCACCTCACTACCAAAGACAGAAACAAACTCCAAGTGAAAGGATGGAAAGAATTTTCCACTCCAATGCACCCTGCAAAAAAGCAGGAGTAGCAATCTTAATCTCTGACAAAATTAACTTCTCAGTAAAATCAGTACATAAAAATAAAGATGGCCAGTATATATTAGGAAAGGCTACAATTAATACCCAGAATATTATAGTTATAAACATTTACTCCCCCAACGTAGAAGCACCCAAATTCATCAAGCAAACTCTCTTAGAATTACAGAACAAGATAAACTCAAGCACAGTCATAGTGGGAGACTTCAATATGCCACTCTCACTAAATAACAGGTCAATTCAACAAAAGATAAGCAAGGATACCACTGACTTAAATGACACCATAGGCCAACTGGGCTTAACAGATATACACAGAGTCTTTCATCCAATGGCAAAATTTTATACATTTTTCTCAGCAGGACATGGAACATACTCCAAAATAGTTCATATACTAGTTCATACAGAAAACTTAAGCAGATAAAAGAGGACAGATATAATCCCATGCATTCTATCTGATCACAGTGGAGTCAGACTAGTTCTGAACAACACAGTTAAAGATAAAAAATATTCAAACACTAGGAAGCTTAACAACACACTTCTGAACAACTCCTGGGTTACAGAGCAAATCAAGGAAGAAATTCAAAACTTCCTTGAATGTAATGACAATCAAGACACATCACAAAGGAACTGATGGGACACAGCAAAGGCAGTTCTAAGGGGCAAGTTTGTCACACTAGGAGCCCATATTAAAAAGACAGAAAAAGAACGTGTAAATAACTTAAAGAAGAAATTGAAGCACCTAGAGGAACAAGAAAAAGTTAATTCTGAAACAACTAGAAGGACAGAAATAACAAAAATAAAATTGGAAATATTAGAGATTGAAATAAGATCTACTATACATAAAATTAATAAATCAAAAAGTTGGCAAGATTAATCAAAAAAAGGAGAGGGGGGACTCAAATAAACAAGATTAGAGACCCTATGGGAACTATCACGATCTATATCTAAGAAATTCAGTCCACTATGAATGAGTACTACCAGGGCCTATATTCAAAGAAACAAGAAAATCTAGTAGAAATGGATGATTTCTCAAATAAATGTAGGCTATCCACATTGAACTATGAAGAGGTAACCAAATTGAACAAACCAATTTCATACAATGAAATAGTGGAAGCAATCAGAAAAATGCCAACCAAAAAGAGCACAGGTCCAGATGGTTTCACTGCGGAATTCTACAAGACTTTTAAAGATTAAGTAATACCTATACTCTTGAAACTCTTCCAAGAAATAGAAGCAGAAGGAACAATACCAAACTCGTTTTATGAATTTAATATTAAACTCATCCCCAAACCAGGGAAAGACCCAAGAAAAAAAGAAAACTACAGACCTATCTCTCTAATGAACACAGATGCAAAACTTATCAATAAAATACTAGCCAACAGAATCCAGAAACAAATTAGAAAAATTATACACTATGATCAAGCAGGCTTCATCCGACAGATGCAAGGCTGGTTTAACATTCACGGATCAATTAATGTAATACATCATATCTGTAGAGTTATGGATAACAATCATATGATAATTTCTCTGTACACGGAGAAGGCATTTAACAAAATACAACATCCATGTTGAAGCACTGGAAAAAATAGGAATAAGAGGTACATTCCTTAAAATAATTAAAGCCCTAAATGACAAACCTACAGCCAGTATTATACTAAATGGTGAAAGGCTGAAACTATTTACCTTAAAATCAGGAACTAGACAGGGATGCCCACTCTCGCCACTTCTTTTCAATATAGTGCTGGAACCCTTAGCCAGAGAAATATGACAAGAAAAGGACATCAAGGAAAAGAAGGACATAGGGAAAGAAGAAATTAAACTATCCCTATTTGCAGATGACATGATCCTCTACTTGAGTGACCCAACAAACTCCATTCCCAAACTCCGAGAATTAATAAACTACTTTAACAAAGTGGCAGGATACAAAATTAACATTCAGAAGTCAGAAGCCTTCTTGTACACCAACAATACACAAACAGAAGGCCAAATCAAGAAAATGATCCCATTTGCAATATCCCTCCAAAGAATAAAATACTTAGGAATTAACTTAACCAAAGATGTAAAGGAATTATTTAATGAAAGCCTAACTAAAGAAATGAAAGAGGACAACAGGAAATGGAAAGACATCCCATGCTCATGGGTGGGGAGAACCAATATAGTGAAAATGGCCATACTGCCAAAATTGATATACAAATTCAATGCAATCCCCATCAAAATCCCAAAGACATTCTTTACTGAAATAGAAGATATAATCCAAAGGTTCATATGGAACAAGAAAAGACCTAGAATAGCCAAAATAATTCTAGGAAAAAGAGCAATGCAGGTGGTATTAAAATAGCAGACTTCAGACTTCAAATTCTACTATAGAGCCATAATAACAAAAACAGCATGGTATTGGCACAAAAATAGACCAGAAGATCCATGGAGCAGAATAGAAGATCCAGAAACAGAACCATATACCTCTAGTATTAGACAAAGGAGCCAAAGATATACAGTGGAACAAACACAGCGTATTCAATTATTGGTGCTGGAAAACTGGGCAGCCACATGCAGAAAACTAAAAATTGCCCGTAGCCTTTCGTGATGCACAAGCATTAACTCAAAGTGGATCAAAGACCTCAATGTCAGACCAGAGACCTTGAAACTGCTACATGGCAGAGTTGGAGAGTCACTGGAACTCATAGGCACAGGCAGAAACTTCCTGAACAGAATCCCAGGGTTACAACAGATTGGAGAGAGACTCGATAAATGGGACTACCTAAAAATAAAGTTTCTGCACAGATAAAAGCATTGCTACTAAAGTGGAAAGATAGCCAACCAACTGGTAAAAGATATTTACCAATAATACATCAGACAAATGCTTAATACCCAGTGTCTACAGGGAACTCAAGAAACTAATCCCCTCCCAACCCAACAAAGCAATCACTAAATGGGCAAGGGAACTAAAGAGAGACTTATCAAAAGAAGAGGTTAAAATGGCATTCTACATAGCCAACAGACAAGATAAAATAATGGCATTTGTAGGGAAGTGGATGAATCTAGAGCGAATCATGTTGAGTGAGACAAGTCAAGACCAAAGGAATAAAAGGCACATGGTATCCTTAATATGTGGCTATTAGATCCACACAGTACAAGAGTGAGGACTCAATAGTTGCATACCCAATGCTATGGATATAGTATTGGAAAAATAAACACAACTACATAGACATAAACATCTATGACTCTATAAACATAATGTTTTATTACATTGATTAATATATATTTATGACATACAAACCCTCAGCCGAATTTTAATTATGTTCTAAAATGTAATTGCTGATGATTGTATAGAGATTCCCTTCTTGAGTACTTATTTGTTAAATACATCATTGGAAATATGATGTAAAAATCAATGTTAAATTCTTTAATAAAAATTTAAAAACATCATACAAGAAAAAAAGCATCAGGTTATAGTCTAATACATTAAACAATTAAAATATTTCAATATGAAAACATTTTCTAAGTACAAGTTGCAGTCTTTACAAAGAAAATTCTGTTAAATCTAAGAGTTCATCAAGGCCCATGCTTGCAAACTAGAATAAGGAAAGTTTTAAAGTAATTTGAAGTAATGGTAATTGCTCATTTGTAGACAAGAATACAAGATACCAAGGGTCACCTCATAGCCCTGCAAAGCAGAGAATGGTTTTATTTCTCAAAAATCCCAACACAAAAGCTTTATCTTGTGTGACTGTTGTTTTTAATGTACTATGTTATTTCTCTTCTCTTCTTTTGCCCTTCAATTAATCTTATATTGTCACAGTATCTGACTTTGTTACCTGGTATATTGTATATACGTTTATTGTTTATTTGAAATAAGGAGGAGATGAGGGTAAACAAGATGATCGGGGGGGGAGGGAAATGGGGACAAAATCATGAGAAGGGTTATGAATGCAATGCACCTATTACCTGATGAATGTAACTGTAACCCCTCTATAAATTACCCTGGCAATAAAAATAAAATTTAAAAAATGCCAATATACTATTAGCAAAAGGAGTAGCATTCCAAAAGATGATTTAGATTTTCATTGACAGCATATGTTGTACAAAATAAGATTGCTGAACAACTCAAACTTCATCATTGTGTCATTGGAAGATCATTTTAGGCTTTGATCACACACACACACACACACACACACACACACACACACTTGTACTTCTATTGAGAAAATAAAGACGTGGAATGAAATTCACGTAATGAAGCATACGAAATGCATAGTCGTGATTCTGATTTCTACATACATTTAAATGTGAGTTTTCAACTTATTGATGTATCAGAGTAATCTACCTATTAGAGCAATCATTTTAAAATACGTACTTAGGAAAGAGTGTCTGCACTCTAACGGAGACGAGACAAAATGTGCAGCACAATCATACCCTAAAATGATTTTGCATGGAGATTTTTGTCCAGTGTTAACTACAGAAGTGATGCACTGTATCTGTACTGTCCAGGTGAAGGGCTCTTTCTTATTTTCACTCTCCTTACTTTCCCAATTTTTCACTATCTTAAAATGTTTATATGACTTTCATTATGATTGTTTCATGTATACTCAGATCAGATTTCCATTTTCTCTGTTCTCAAATATCTTTTAATGGAATTATTTCTGAAGTGCATTAGCTTGATTTGAATAGAAACTAAGGGAAAATGAGAGATTTTATTGAGTCCTAACACTCATAAATTTTCATTTGGGCTGTAATTTTACAAAAAAATCACTACTGTACAATCGATTTTGTTACTATTCAAAATGCATTTAGGTAATAAGAATCACCCAAATTTCCCATGTGTTGATGAGTGAAAATGCTTATCTTGTAAGAAAGTTCAAAAAGTATAAAACACATAGAGACAGGAAGAGACAGGTTGATGTACTTAGGTAGGTATGTAACCTCCCATGAATAAGATGCTGGAGATGTAAGATATGTGTAGAAAGCAAAGAACAGGATTGTTTTCTGATCCCCTGCCATATACCATGTGGACTGACCATACCTAAAGAGGAGAAATAATATTTCTATTGCAGTATATCTAGTACTCAGCACATACAAGTCTTAAACTCTAAAATGATACTTAGGCATTTTCCTATCAACCAAATTGTTTGGTTTTACAAGTTTTAGCTACTAAGAGAATATTAGGAACCTGTATGCTTCTGTAGTTCAACACATACTCACACACACACACACACACACACACACACACACACACACACACACATGGATTTTCTGACAAAAATCAAAAATTGCAGGTCAGCATCATAGTGTTAGCGTGCTTGCCTAGCATGCACAAAGCCCTGGGTTTTATTCCACAGTACCACCACATACACAGAAAAAGCCAGAAGTAGTGCTATGGCTCAAGTGATAGAGTGCATGTTGAATGCAATTTTCATTTTACAAATGAATACACTGATTCTGGGTGAGGTAAAATCATTTATTTCATGTAACAGAATGTGCTGCTGGACAAATTGGGCTTCTATAAAAATCTGATTTTAGTACCCTGTTCCTTTTCCTTTACACAGTAGGTATTTTTCATAACAGAATAAAATAAAGTGGTTTTTGTGGGAACGTGGAGGCCTGCTGCAGAAGGAAATCATCAATCATAACGAATTTCCAAATGCAGTGAGACTGACAGCTAGAACAGAGCTCAAGTGTCTTGTTTTTTATTTTTTAAAGATGAGTGATTCTCTCCATCCATTATGTGACTACGGGCTGAAGCTCCTCTAAGCTCAGTATTTATTGAACATTTCCCATTTGTCTGACAGTATAAAGTGCTTACATTCATTTAATTTTATCTATTCTTCTAGCTACAATAAAAATCAAATATAGTTATTTGTAATAAATAAGATAAAATAGGAACAATTAGTACCCTGCTGTTCAGATAGCAAATTGGAATCTGACTTTCTGTAGTTTGAACTACGGAAGCCTAAACTTCATATCCAAGTTTGAGTTTCAATCACTGCATTTCCACTGATGGTTTGTTCTATAACCAAAGGAGAGTCTTTAGAATTGACATGTTCCCAACAAAGCTAACCACTTCTCTGGTACCATTGGCTATGAGAACCATACACAAGCTCAGAAAAATAAACAATAAATATAAGGAGTAATTGAAAATTGAGATAAGTCCATAGAGAAAGAAAAGAGATCCTAACCCATTTTTAAACACAGAATGACTTTCTAACTCTTCAGTTTCCCTTTTTAGCTGTCAGATTAAAGAAGATTCAATCCATGTTCTCTACATTTTCTCAGAAAACTTTGTACATAGTTCTTTGATCACTGGAGTGATGTTTCTCCTGTATTACTTGAAGATAAAGGTTGTATCTACGTAAACTATGGTTCATTTATGCTCACCATTTTTCCTGAAACATGTTATGTTATGTACTTATCATATGAAAGTACTCCTCTTGGCACCCATGTCTCCCAAGCTGCCCTCAGGAACCATAGAAGATGTGAATTATTTGACCATTTCAAACTATACTTGAGTCTCTCAAATTATATCTGAGAAATTCTCTTCAATGTTGTTTTTTTTTGTTTTGTTTTGTTTTTTGCCAGTCCTGGTCTTGAGCTCAGAGCCTGAGCACTGTCCTTGGACTTTCTCAAGGCTAGAGCTCTACCATTTGAGCCTCAGCACCACTTCTGGCTTTTTCTATGTATGTGGTACCAAGGAATAGAACCTGGGTCTTTGTGCATGCTAAGCAAGCACTCTACCACTGGGCCAAACTCCTAGCCCTTTCAATGGTTTGTTTTAAATGCATCTTTGAATTTTGATCACCCAGGAGTGATTCGTACTTTTTTGAGAGACTGAATGGTCCACAAAATGGAAATTGATGGCTATTTTGTGACTCTAATACTCTAATACACGCTTTTTGGGCAGACACTTGTGGGTCCCAAACATAATTTGTGAGGGTCAACAGTAACTTTGATAAAATAATATCTTATTTTTATCAAACAAGTAGAATGTGTTCAGAAAATGGAGTTTTCATAATATTGTCCAAATAACAGACTATAGTCAGGAAATGTAATTTCATCCTCAACTCAGACTGAATAGTCCACAAGACACTTCAGTTAACCACCAAAAAGGCACAAGTGCAGCTGTGACTCAAGTGGTAAAGCATTAGCCTTGAAGAAAAAAATAGCAAAAGAACAGAACAGCATTTAGGCCCTGAGATCAAGCCCCAGTATGAACTCTCTCTCCTCTCTCTCTCTCTCTCTCTCTCTCTCTCTCTCTCTCTCTCTCTCTCTCTCTCTCTCTCTCTCTCTCACATACACACACACATACACACACACACACACACACACACACACACAAATGCCAATTTGCCTGGGTTAATCTTGAACTTCCTACTTCCATCTCCCAATTAGCCGACATTTTACAGACATACTGTATCATGCCCAGATCTTCTAGGTAAATCAGCTTTTACTTATACAGAAGCTATTATCAGACATTGTTTTGAATTATTTTTATATATAATACAGAAAATACTTTATATGTATATTAAACACAGATAAATTATAGTAAATAGAAAAATGAATTAAAAAACAAATCCTTGTCCATACAGAGGGTGGGAGATCCATAGGGACCCTTCATTTTGTCTTATTTTTGTTGGGCAATTATGTTGAAGAAAAACTAGCTCCATAGATAAGGTATGGAGAGTCAATGAAATCACCACAACCGAGGCCACATAGCTTCTGGTAGTCATGTCTAAATGTTTATTCCTTTCACGTTCCCTGGAGCTCACTGTGTGTGCTTCCTGCTCTGCAAGATGACTTAGGACAAAGGGTGGTGTCACCTCACTTCTTCACAGTCTTGGTCTGCTTTAGAGAGTACCAAGGATGACTTTCTACTACTCTCTTTCTCCTTCCTTCCCTCCCTCCTTTCTTTCCTCCCTTCCTTTTTTCCCTTTCCTTCCTCCCTCCTTCTTCCATCTTTTTTTTGTCCCTCACTCCAACTCATCCTTCCTCCCTCTCTCCTCCTTCCTTCCTTCTGTCCATCTTCCCTTCCCTCTCTCACTCACCTACCACCCTCCTTCCTTCCTTCTCTCACTCCTTCTTCTCTTTCTTCTTCTTCCTTCAACACATCTATTTTTTCTACTTTACTCCCTGTAAATGTTTCATTCAACATTTTACAACCTCTTGTGTTTGGCTGACATTTCCTATTGGGTTGTTTACTTCTCAGTGTTCCCACTTCTTCATTTATTTCCTTTAAGCATTATGAGTTTCTATTGCCTTCTACATAAAACTACAACATGAAAACTACAGCATAAAAATGAACCTGAACTTGTTACTCTTTTGGTTTTTTTTTACCCATACTAAAAAGAAAAATCATTCCAATCAAAAGCCCCAGAAAATAAAGAATTGAACCATCTAGCAAGTATGAATCCCATTGTGTTCCCTGAGCCTGCAAGTATATTGTCAGAAGTAAAGAGCGAGGCTGTGGGTAGGATCACAGTAACTCTGAGTTCACTTTCCTTTCCTAGAGGATCGGTGACAGGTACAGGTACAAAGCTGGCACACAGTGATGATGCCCAATTGTTTTACTAAAGTCCTTTGCCATGTGTCCCGACATATATTATAAGAAAAGACTAAAGCTGCTGCCACACAGGGAGCTGATGCAGGTTTAACAATAGAAAGAGTGCAGGAATGAGGATACCTATTTGCCTTAGAGTCTTTTCTCAGGCACTACTTATTTATCATGCGCATTTATTTATGTGTTTATTTACATGCAGAAGGAGTTTGAGAGGTGGGTAGAGAGAATTGTAACTATCCTTGTATCTGAAGCAGGAAATATTATCACTAAATTATTTTTTTTCTTCCAAGAATACAAGAACCAAATAATGTATGGTGAATGCACCTAGGACAAACTCATAGATGACTACCTATTTTCTTCAGAAATGACTTTGGTTGATTCAAGTTTATCCATACATGCATATGAAAAGGGTGGGCAGAGGAAGGAGGGAGAGGAGGGAGGAGGGAGGGACTGAGAGGAAAATGTGGAAAGATGGAGGGTGGAGGAGGGCTGAGAGAGGGAAGGATGGAGGGAGGTAAGACCTGGCAATAGAGACTGGGAAGTCCCACCATCTTTTGTCTAAGTAACTCAAATTCCTGAAAACCAGACATGGCAGATAACCCAGTACAGCTTCGAGCACTGAGAACCAGGAGGCAAATGACAGAATATAGTAGACTTCCTGGGCCCAGAATCCTCTGCCTTAGTGCTTTGTGTGGGCCCTGAGTGGGCCAGATTGTGAACACTCACACAAATGAGGGTCAAATGGTGCGATCAGCGCCCCCTGCCCCCACTCAAGAGCTAATCTCATCCAGAAACACAACTTAGAAATAATGTTGACTCAGTTATTTGGGCATCTTGTGGCAAGTTACATGGACATATAAAATCAACCATTCATTTATTTCAAAACCTGTGTACTCGTCTAGCTTCATATTATATATGTCTGATCATGAGACGTCACCGTAAGTGACTTTGAGCAAGAGAAAGAATGGCACACTCTGTCATGCTTTCCATGACCCCAGGAATTCCTGGATAGTCACAGACCCTCAGATTTCAGCCTGAGTCTGACTTGACTGGAATGTAATTCTGGTGTTCATAATTCTAAAAATTTCCATAGCATGTCTTCATTTTGTTGAAAACCACTGGAAACATGTATTACATCAGGTTTTCCCTTGCCCCTCCCGGCCCCCCATGAAAAACTTATGCATGAAGCACACATGGCTTCTTCTTCAAAACACTTCGATGAAGTGGGGAGGGGAGACTCCTGTCCCCACGGGTCATGAGGAAACTGGTATGGTCAGTGAGTTAGTGACTGTCTGCCTAGGTCTCACTGAAAGGACCAAACATGTACATACAACAGGCTCAGTCTTGTGCAAGAGCAGTAGTAAAAGGGCATATATCAGGCTTTTCTGCCTTATGCTTCTGTGGCGGTCTGTAAACTGTGTGCTATCCTCTTGCTTGGTATAATTTTGGCTTGCAAGAATCTGCTGTAATGATTTAGGACTGACACATCAGCTTAGGTCTCTCTTTGTCTCTGTGTCTGCCTTTTTCTCCTCCCTAACACACACACACACACACACACACACACACACACACACACACACACACACACACACGTGTTTCTGTAAATCCAAATCCAGCCCTAAGCCCAGTAGCTGAAGGCCTGACTTTTTGGCCTGTCCTTGTTAGTTTTAAGTCCTGCAGTTAGACATATCCTCCAGAAACTCCTTAAATTGCCTCAAGTGACCCATCTGGATTTTTAACTTGCTTTAACCTGAAGCTGTGAAGCCTGACCCCTTCAGAGTAGTGTCGATACAGGTGAGACCATGTGTCATTGTGATCCAGACACACTGCAATGCATAGACCCACTGGGACACTCCTTCTCTGCCACAGGATCAGCTCAGGGGAATTGCCAGTCTCTAACAGCTCTCTGAAAGGATCTCCCAGCAGGTCTCATTGATACAGCCACCTTATCTATTTATGCCAGAAACTTGCAATTATTTTTAAAAGGAAGTCTCTTCTTGTCAGAAAATTATGTCAAATCTCCTAGGCTCTTTCTGAGAGTGGGGATTAAAAATGAACAGAGGCATAGGAAAACATAGGAGAAGACAGTGGAGAATAGATAGAGAAATTATCAACTTTAAAAAAAATTTCTGAGTTTTTCTAAAATAAAATTGGATCTATTTATATTTTAAGTACTCCATATGCAAATTAAATCATAACATGAAAAAACTATAGATTATAACCACAACTTTTTAAAATTATAACAACATGCAGATATTGCAGAAAACTATATAAATGTATGCATCAAAATATGAGTAATTCTATCGATATAATAATAATCATGCTCCTTTATGTAGATATATAAGGACTTATATCATTTGAAAATATCCTCTCCAATATGCAGGCATTGCCAATGTGATAGCATCTTGAGAGGTGAGATCTATAAGAGATAACTTAGGCCAAGATAGCACCTCTGCTCAGGCCAGGTTAACTTCCCTCTCAGAGGCATCATGGCAGTATTCCATGCTCTTCCTCTTCTAACTTCCACTACATAAAAATGCAACAAATAGGTCTTGTTTAGAGCTTGTACCTCTAGATCCATGAAAATAAATTTCTGTGTATGTATGCTTTATAAATTTTTGTCATAGGTATGCTGTTGTAGTAGTATAGAATGGGTTAAGAAAATAATCTGGAACATTGGTGTGTTTGCTTACATATGCACACTGAATTCATGTAGGATATATATTTTTCCTATTTGATTTTTTGCCAGTCCTGGGCCTTCAATCCAGGGCCTGAGCACTGTCCTTTGGCTTTCTCAAGGCTAGAGCTCTAACCACTTGAGCTACAGCACTACTTCTAGCTTTTCTCTATGTATGTGGTACTGAGGAACTGAACCCTGGTCTTCATGCATGCTAGGCAAGCATTCTACCACCAGGGCAAACTCCTGGCCCTCCTTATTTGATTTTTACTAGTAATATCTTTCATTCTTATCCATAGATTATTTTTCTGAAAAGCTAAATGTGTGGCTTCTAGGATGGTTTGTTACTTTTTCTAAAAACTTTGAATTTTGTACCTATAATGTAGATTCTTCTACATGGTCTATAAAGACCTCCATTTCCTTAGAAGAGAAAAAGCTAGAATGCACCAGGAAGCTATACACACATTAATCCATTCATCCATCTATCCATTTGTCTATCTGTCCATCCATCCATCTATGTACTAATTCACTCAGTAATAATGCCTTAATCTTAGTTAGGCCAGGCATTATAAGAAATATGGCTATAGCTGAGGGCCAGTGTCCCATGCCTGTAATCCTAGCCACCCAGGATGCTGAGAATCACAATTGGAAGCCTGCTGGGGCAGGAAAGTCCCCTTGAGACTCTTATTTTCAATTAACCACTCAAATACTCAGAAATGGCGCTGTGGCTCAAAGTGGTAGAGAGCTAGTCTTGAGCAAAAGAGTAAGAGACAATTCTCAGACCCCAAGTTCAAGCCCTGATAAAAAATAAAGAAAGAAGAAATAAAAAAGGGTAAAAGACATCAGCTAAACCTTTTATTTATCTTTCATTTATTCTCTCTTTTATGTCTTCTGTTTCCCAAATAATTGATCTTAGAATATTCATGAAAATCTGGACAGTAAAAAATGGAGTTAACTCATTATTATGTACATTTTTCAAAGAAAAATAATCTGGGTTTATAGGAGAGAGACCGCCCCCCTACAAAAGAGCAAAGAGCACAGTTGATTTTACATTCAATTTTAATGCTGGCTTATTCAGTCCAAAGAATTTAAAAAGCAAAGTGGCTGGTTGCAATAATCTAGGTAAATTAATCAGACATTTTACTCTGTTCCCTAATTTCAAAGACTGGTAATCAAGTTTATTGCTTGAACCCTGATAAAAGAAATCAAGATGTTATTGCAAAAGAAAGGAAATTAAGATGGAAATGCAAAGTAGCAGTTTCCTGAACTTAGACACTGTTGAGAACATTTAATAGGGTATTATTTATTACCCTTATACATGATTAGAGCGAGCTGCAAAATCAAGTCTCTCCTTTCTGCATAAATTGCAAGTCAAACAAATTCTGATTTTCATAGTCTGGGAAATAAATGAATAGATAACCATAGAAATCTTTGCAGCAATTAAACATTTTAGACTGGCCATTTTCCTGCAATTAACTGTAAGAAACTAGAAAATGTGTGTGTGTGTGTGTGTGTGTGTGTGTGTGTGTGTGTGTGTGTATTATAGCACAGAAGATTCAAAGAACATAAAAGCTTATAGTGTTGAGTGACAATTTTAATGACTCATTCCAGTGATTCTTTCTTTTCTTTTTTTTTTTTTTTTTGCCAGTCCTGGGTTTGAGCTCAGGGCCTGAGCACTGTCCTTGGACTTTCTGAAGGCTAGAACTCTATCACTTGAGCCTCACACCACTTCTGGCTTTTTTTTATGTATGTGGTACCGAGGAATCGAACCCGGGTCTTTGTGCATGCTAGGCAAACACTCAACCACTAGGCCCACTCCAGTGATTCTTAATCTAATTCAAATTCTTAGTTTATGTTCATTGCCATTACTAATTTATATAAATATATCAATATTCCCTCAATATTTCCATCAATATTACCGATGATTACTTTTTTTCCTATTATTCTTTATAGGTCACTGAGGGCTTGGTATATACTAATGCAATTTGGAACAATGAACCCAGGCAAAATAGGCAGAAAACAAATCTTGGAGAATGTAGTACCATGAATTCCATTTTCAGAAAGGCTGATAGCCCTGAGCAGCTTGTTTATAACAATTCTGTCTTTAAACCTCTCCTTTATGCTTGTCTTTAATTATCACTTTTCTCATGAGATGAAAATATAGACATAATTTTCAACCAAATTCCTATGGCCTTTTATGTGACTAGCATACCATACTGGACAGAAAAAGTGAGTATGTCCAAGAGCTACAGATCATTGTCTTCCTCCTATTAGCTTCTCTGTGACTCAGTCATGAAAATAAAGGCATAGATTGGGACCCAAATTATTATCATATCAAGTGTAAACAAAAGTGACTTGAAAGAGTATTGCTAGTGTTCCAATATTGTCAAGGCTCAGTAAGTGAGCATGGCGCTATAGCACTTGGAGAGCTCCCTGTTTGCTAAGCCATACCTGGTTTATCTAAGGGTGATTTCTCATTCTTTATCTTGTACTGTGAGGTGCATAAAGATAATGGGGGAAGGCCAAAAGATACTGGAAAAGAAGTCTTCAGGAAAGGCTCTGGTCCTTTAAAATTAACTTTCAATGGCACTGTTTGTACATAGTGAGAATAGATTTTTCCAGTTGTTCATCCTTTCAGTTAAGGCATACTGGAAGGAATTAGACCTAAAGAAAATCATTTATATAAGTAGAAGGGGACCTTTATATATGGAACGTCACCATTAGTAAAAGTAGTACAGACTGAAATGAACAGTGGCCAAAGAAGTCATAGGATTTCTATGTTGCTGGTAGCCAGGTGTGAAGGTACTTGGAAATTGATCAAATGTTGGGAAGATAAAAAAGACAACTTGTCTTTCTTTAATATTTTATTTGGCCTGTAAAGGATAAAAGAAATTCTGACTTTGTAAGAAAAGTGAATACATTAACACAAAATATTTGTATTGCCTAGGATTAAGGT
The DNA here is from genome assembly GCF_031878675.1 of Megascapheus bottae. NCBI lineage: Eukaryota > Metazoa > Chordata > Mammalia > Rodentia > Geomyidae > Megascapheus > Megascapheus bottae. The sequence continues at coordinate 22,983,494 of NC_143510.1, forward strand.
GTCAAGTTCTATCTTATTTACACAGGTTAAATAAAGAGTGACATATGAATAAATAATACTGGAGTGTACTCATTAGAGCCAGGATTACCAATTCCAAACAAGCCACTTCTTTTTTTTTACTACTCTTTTATATCATCAAGGTTATTTAAATATTATGATGATTTATTATGGAAATGAGTTAATAAACATGTAATGGAGAAGTGAATGAAACATCAATCATATGCTTTATGATTGTTTAAAGTCAAATGTTGATAGCAATGGGAGGAAGACAGAAAACCCTTTAATTTCCAATATATGTAGAGGCTATGTTAAAATAGTATTTATCTATATTTGCCAGTATTTGCTACTAGCAGAGATTATTTAAAGTTTTAAAATAGTATTTGTCGGGGCTGGGAGTTTGGCCTAGTGGTTAAAGTGCTTGCCTAGCATGCACGAAGACCCGGGTTCAATTCCTTGGTACCACATACATAGAAAAAAAGCCAGAAGTGGTGCTGAGGCTCAAGTGGTAGAGCTCTAGCCTTGAGAAAGTCCAAAGACAGTGCTCAGGCCCTGAGCTCAAGCCCAGGACTGGTAAAAAAAAATAGTATTTGTCTATATTTGCCTGTATTTGTTACTAGTAGAGATTATTTAAAGATGTATAACATTCTTTGTACTGAATTTTTATTAATTTCTGTATGCAATTACGTATATAAAATGTGAACACTTGCGTGTATACTGACTGATAGTCTGATTATATATACATAAACTTGTGTATATATATGAATGTTGATTCACATATGATATATGTGCATACAAATATACACTTTAAAATGTCATTGTTTTCTCCATGTCTGGAGTTACAATGATAACTAATCTCTTTTGTCAGTATGGTTTGGTTAATAGGAAATTCCAGTAGCAATCCAGAGAAAAGGCTCTGGGGAAGTCTTGTGCACTTGGTTGGAAAAAGTATGATTATTATTGTTGCCATAGTTACAGAGAAATCATCATGCTGACATTCATTCCATATATTGATATTATTTTATACTGTGATACAGAGTATCTATTACTAAAAAAACACAGTTTTTCTTCATTTAAATTATATCTTAATGCTCAGATTCAAGAAAATAAAAAAATATTAGTTAAGGAGTAGCACACTATTAATATATGAAAAAAAAAGTACATTAGGCACTGGTGGCTCATGATTGTAATTGTAGCTACTCAGAAAGCTGAGACCTGGAAGGGTGAAGTTTGAAGCCAGCCAGAGGTAGAAAAGTCAACAGGCCTCCATCTCTAATTAACCAGCCAAATGCCTCACTGGATGCATGGTTCAAATGACAGAGAGCAAAAGCAGTTAGCAAGAAAGCTATGACAGCCTTGAGTTTAAAATTCCATGTATCATTCAGCATATATGTACACAACCATGCAGAAATACACACACACACACACACACACACACGATTTTCTTTCTTTCATATATTTTTATTGTAATTAATAGAAGGGTTACATGATATTTGCCAGATAGATGGTGCATTAATTCCCATACATGGATACCCTTTCTCATGTCTTGGTCCCCATTTCCCTCCCCGTCCCACCCCTCATCTTGTTTTCCCCCCTTCCCTATCCAATTTCAAATAACCAAATACAAATATATCCAATATATCAGATAACAAAGTGAGATACTGTAACAATATGAGATAACCAAGGGACAGCAAAAGAGATGAGAGATAACATAGTACATTAAGGACAACAATCACTCATTATATGGCTTTTGTTTCTATATCCTAGAGGTCCTTTCATTTAGCATCATACTTCATGGAGCACAACGATGTTCACTGCAGCACTATTTACCATAGCAAAGATATGGAACCAACCCAGATGCCCTTCAGTTGATGAGTGGATCAACAAGATATGGTATTTGTACACAATGGAATTCTATGCTGTTGTCAGAAAGAATGACATCGCCCCATTTGTAGGAAACGGAAAGACTTAGAAAAATAATATTAAGTGTTGCCAGACTCAAAGGAACATAGGCTCAATGGTTTCCCTCATTGGTCATAATTAGTAGAAATCTTGGGCTCTCCTAGCAGAGATTTGCAATAGAGCAAAACTTAGATACACACTATTTTCTTAAAAAGAAAATCTTAAAAGAGTTAGGAGGCTGAGAAAGAGACAATGACCAGACTAAGCTACATAGTAGGAGACTGTCTCAAAAAAAAATTAAACAAGAAACATGCAAAAAATTCATGGACTCTATCTTCATGCAGTTTCTAGAATATTAGAAAAGTCTTGAAAATCAATGAACATAATATAATTTTTAAATAAACAGAAACTCCTGAATGTTCCATCTAAGATAAGCAGGCTGTAAAATGGGCTCCTTGTATCCAATGTGCACATATTTGTTACATAGAAGTTATAAGCCAACTAAATTAGGGGAATGATTAGGCAAAGATTTTGAAATTACAAAACTCCTGTGTTCCCTGTTTCCAGGAGAATAGGCAAAAGCATACCCGTACTGGGTCAGATTGATTTTAAGTGATTAAGCAGAAGAGTCATATGAATTCACTCCATTTTATCCCTGCAGATCTTTTTCAATTATTATTTTCTTTTTGGAACTAAGGAATGGACTCAGAATATTGACTTTAAAAATGAGAATCATCATAGAACTTTAATATGATCAGTATTACATAAAATACTGCCACAGGTTATTATTAATGAAAAAAAAGCAATCATACAATATAATGCCTATTATTGTGTGAGAGAAAAACTGAGAACAAATATTCACATTTCTACCTGATAACACTTAGGTAACAGATAAAAATCCCTCTTGATCTAATCCTAATAGTCACTCAAAGATATAGATTTTCCTTTTCAAGAATTTCATGTGGCACAATTTTTTAATATCTGAACCAGGTACTCTACTGCCCTCTCATGGATGTTATATGAGTAGCAAAAAAATCAACTTAAGGGTCCACAAAAGCATTTTGTTGAGTGAAGTTAAGTCAATCTCAGAAAGACAAAAGATACACATTTTCCCTTTATACATGGAACCTAGATTGAGCATATAAACTTCTAAGTAAATATACTGGGTGGTAAGCATTAACTGAAATACAGTAGAGTCAAGGGAGCTCTCAAATAGTGTAATTCCTTAGAAAGTCAAAAATCAAAGTCCAGTAAAGTAAAACACCAGGAAGCAAGTATTTTAAAGGCCTGGGGGTGAAGTAAAGGAGAAAGTAGAAATAAGAGGAGAAGGGGAGAATGCAGTCATAAAGCCAATGTATATGCAGAAGAGTGAGGGAAGAAGTACATACAGAAAGAATGGATAAAAATGGTGAAAGAAGTTACATCAATCAGATATGTTGTATTCATAGACTGCTTTGTTAATGGCAATTCCTTTGTACAGCTGCAATAATACAGTCATTTTCTTGTACAAATAACACTTTTGCACAAGACAGTAATAAAAAGAAAAAAATTAAAAAGAAAATTATGGCAAGTCACAGTGAACCACACAATACAGAATTTCTATACTTAATTTCTATTAAACGGCAAAAGATTTCTTTTTAAACATGGACATTTTCCTCTTTTTTGCCGGTTATGGGGCTTGAACTTAAGGCCTGAGCACTGTCCTTGGGATTTCTCAAGGCTAGAGCTCTACCACTTGAGTCATAGCACCACTTCCGGCTTTTTTCTATATAGGTGGTACTGAGGAATCAAAGCCCGGTCTTGGTGCATGCTATGCAAGTGCTGTACCACTAGGCCAAACTCCCAGCCTAAACATGAACACTTTCAATAATCGTGAAGAAAAAAATCTATCCGAACCCCTTATTTCGGGTATTATGAGCCATGGAATTGCTGGTCTTCTTCTTAGTTCTGAACACCTGTGCTTCTAAACTCTTCTGCTACTTCCCCGAGCTCCATGGTCTCAGGTGGCATTCAGAGATCAAAGGACTGAAGTTGGTTCCATTACAAATGATCAGTGTTTTCATGAAACATAAAAAAAGAATATTTGAAAAATAAGAAGAGAGTAGAAGTAAGAAAAGGGTTGAAACCAAGAACAGTGCTCACTTTTATTTTGGAGAGAGAATCAGAAAGAGGACAGGGAGAGTAGAATTGCTGCACTTACCCTTTAGAGACTACACTTGCAAAAAGTGTGTGTGCATAGGCTTAAGAAAGTTACATATCAGCTGGGCACTGGTGGCTCATGACTGTAATCCTGGCTACTCAGGAGATGTTAGGATCATTGCTCAAAGTTAACCCTGGACAGGAAAGTCTGTGAGTCTCTTACATACAATTAACCACCAGAAAACAGGAAGTAGAGCCATGGCTCAAAGTGGTAGAGAGCTAGCCAAGCACAGGGGCTATTTTTGAGTTCAAGTCCCACAACTGACAGAAAAAAAAATAAGTGATTGTAGTAGTACTAGTGGAAAATAAGTAATTCAACATCTTTTCCCAATGATATTCCTATTAAGATATTAAGGGGATTCATTGGAAATGCAGCCTTACCTGTGGATAAGACAAGCAAATAGCAAACAGGTATTGTGTCTTTAAAGTATATTCTCAGTCTGCCTTGGCATGCTTTTAGAGACTTGTCTAGGTTCTAGTTAGAATTTCCTGGGTCTTATCAACACAATGCATGCACTATTTTGATTCTCTGTTTAGGATTAAAAGTTTTTAGAAAGTTGTGAGTCTTAATAAGGTACTCTTATTTATTACATAGGATGGCTGAAGGCACAGAAAAGAGTATTGTTCTTCAGGGATTGCACTCTTTTAAAACAAATATGAATCATCAAGGAATTAACTCCAGATTAAGTGTGCCAGAGGAACTACAAAGCCATTAGTGAGTCACCAGTGTGCTGTGCCCAGAAAACCACCTGTCACATGAACTTTGCCACAAGCTCTGCCTCCAGAAGGGCTTTGGCTTGTGATTTAGTGGGAACAAGATACCTATCCAGCTACTCGGCAAAGATTAAGAGTACATTGCAAACTCAGTTACAAGAAGGAGTAAATGGAAATAGAATACACTGACCTACTTGCAATTTCGGACCTTTCCTAGATTTATACTTCCATTGTATTGGGGTTGGACCTCATTCTAAATTCCCTCTCACATTAATTTAAAAATGGAATTTATTTGAATATTATTTTAGGACATGAGTATGATGCATTTTTACAAAACCAAATTATTATTATTATTATTATTATTATTATTATTATTTTGTTATTTTATTGAGAGCTCTGGGCATACTTTATCTATGCTCTGCTCCTTCAATGGGTTCTGTGATGTTGCACTGATACTTTGAGTATGGCCGCCTGTTGTAGCTTTTTATAGAGATCTCCCCATATTGAACCACAGTCCCCCAAAATACTTCTGAGCAGTGGTTTTTAGAGACATCTGATGGCTACTTCAGCCACCATACAGGATGGATGCCAAGGCACCACTGGCCGTGGCAGATTGGAAACTAACTGCTTTTATCGTCACTTTGATGGGTTTTCTGTCATAGGATTGTTTGGAAACTGCCAAATTGCTGTGGGAGATGTTTGGTTAGCCTATGTAGTGAATACTTATTTAGCCTCTACTGATACTAGATACCTTGGCAAATTTAAACACACACACACACACACACACACACACACACACACACACACGTGTATATAAGACTTTATGTTATTACATAATTCCATAGGCCAAGTGACTTCCTTAGTAGAATTTTTTCCAAACAATTTTGGAATCCATATGTCTAGGCTACAGGTATTTGGCTTTTCTTCCCCTAGCTTACAAGGGAATTGGATCTCATTGTGTCTCCACACAATGATTTTGTTCATGCTATTTGGTTCTTTCTGGTATATTTCTGATTTTAAGGGGATACAATCCATGTTAGTTTAAGACTCCTTTATTGTGACATAACAATCTCGAAAATCTCCTTACTGGCCTAATCTCCACATACAGTCACACAGACAATTACAACTTTGACACAGTACTTCTCGGGTAGGAGTTATTCAATTCAGCCCACAATGTACAGAAGAGCAACAATTTATTTCAACACTGACTTCACACTGCCTGCCATAAGTTAAATTCCAACTCTATCTCTTACTAAGCTTGGCAGAGACCTCAAAAGGAAAATTAAATGATTTTGCTCCTCAAATTAAATTTTATAAATGGTGATATAACCAGTTTTTATTTTATTTTATCTTTGAGGTGATATACAAAGGGGTTACAGTTACATTATTCAGGTAGTGGGTACATTACTTCTTGAACATTATTACCCCTTCCCATCTTTTTCTCCCATTTTCTTTCCCCCTATCCCTCTCATTAATCTTGTTTTTCCTTTACCTTCCCATTTTCAAATATACAAATAAACACACACACACACACATTAAGGGGAAAAGAAGAAAAAATAGCTTCACACAGTACATTAAGAGCAATAATCACAAATATAAACCTCTTGTTTCCATATCATGGAGTTAATTTCCCTTAGCCTCATCCTATATGGGCAAAAGTACATAGCTTTTGAGCTACTATGATCATCTATAAAGAGAATCCTAAACATTAAATAATGGTTATAAATGAGGGAATCGAATGAGCCTATGTTCCTTTGGGTTCACTTAATATGTTTTTTTCCAAGTCTATCCATTTCCTTATGAATAGGGAGATGTCATTCTTTCTGATGGCAGCATAGAATTCCTTGGTGTAAATATACCACATCTTCTTGATCCATTCATCTACTGAGGGTCATTTGGGTTGGTTCCGTGATATAACCAGTTTCAGAATACCACTTCTCATGAAATTTGGCACTCAAGTTTTGTGCATGGTAATGTAATCAATTTTGTAATACTGTTTCTCATCAAATTTTTCCTAAGGACAAAAAGGAAAGAGCTCAAAAATGTTTTCTTAACTTTTTAGAACCTTAGGACATTGCATTGGAAGCAAAACAAACTGGCACCTGGATGGGAAATTTTCATCTTAAATGAGCTAAATATTAAAACAATGACTCTTAAAGGTAGCAAGGGGAACCAAAAAAAACAAGATTTGTTATTTTCTGGAAGACCACTAAAAATAAGAGAACACAATTAAATCACTTAGCTGATGTTCACTGGGGCGTGGCTTTTCTTCAAAATGATGTTTTAAATTCATCAAATTCATCACTGTAGCAAACTTTCAAGACCAGCAATTCCAGTTGTCCTCTTTCACCTGATCCTGCACTCACCCTGTCTCTGTGATCTGTAAATAATTGACCAGCCAAGCACTGTAGCACAAGGCAAATAGATCAATGTACCTTAGGCAGGCTTGACTTCCCTTCATTTCCTACCAGACAGGACCTCATACATGAATCTCTTCACAGAGTTGCAGCTCCCAGATTAATTCAGCATGTATAATCAGCAACTGCAGTTGCTCAAGTCTTTGATTAAACTTTTAAATTGCCTTTTTAATAGGATGTAAATGTTGGGGGGAAAGGCATTGGATAAAGAATCTTGAAATGGTAACCTGTTAAAGCACGAATGGAAAATGCTTTGCGTTTGTGAACCTGTGTGATAGATAAACAGTACGGTGCACATAGTCATAGAAGATGAAAACCAAGAAGAGATGAAAACCTAGTGGTCACCTTGTTCCAGGACTTAAGAGAGCAGGGTAGCTGTTGAGTGCTGGGAAAAAAAGAGATGTATCTGTGATAAGTCATAACCCTGAGAACTGAAAAATGTTCCAGTTTTTTATTCTACAAAATTCTTTCAATTTTCCCTCCTCCTTTAGTTTTCATCTCCATTACTATCACTTTGATGCCAGTATGGGGGCTTGAACTAGGACCTTAAGCCTCATTCACCTTCTTATTCTCCTTCTCGTTCACCAACTGAGGCTCTACTGCATGCGCCATACTTTTAGTCCAATTTTTCTGGTTAGACTTGTGAATTTATCTGCTCAGGCTAATTTCAACCTGTGATCCACAGATATTAGACAGAATTATGAACATGAGCCTCTGATACCTAATCTCACAGGGTTTTTGACTCAGCATTTTTGTTGGTTGGTTGGTTGGTCATGGAGCTTAAATTGAGGGCCTTGGTGCTGTCCCTGAACTTTTTCACTCAAGGCTAGTGCTCTACCACTTTGAATCACAGCACCACTTCTGGTTTTCTGGTGATTAATTGGAGATAAGAGTCTCATGGTCTTTCCTACTCAGGCTGGCTTTGAAATAGGATCCTCATATCTCAGCCACCTGAGTACCTAGGATAATAGGCTTGAGCCACTAGCATTCAGCTTTGGTTCTGCATTTTTATATGATAACAATTTACATTTCTCACTTACCAATCGCAAATCAAATAAAGTTACAACAGATATACTCTGGGACGAATCCCATTTGAAATAGATATCCACCGAGCTTTTAAGCCATCTCAAGCCTACAAATAGACACATCAAGGGTAGTCTGATCAGTCATCTTCCCTCCATCCTGAGTTTTGCTATCTATTGATATCACAGATTGGCATGGTTCCCACCCAGTAGTCACTTAAATTCTAACTTATCAATAGTTTAATTATATTACATTTTCTAGTCCCACAAAACTTTTCAAAATTCATTAAAAATTCACTGAAAACACAGAGTCATTTGATCTATAAAAAATACTTTGAGGAAGTGGCACTGTGGCACGAGGGGTAGGGCAGTAGCCTTGAACTGAAGAGCTCAGGGACAATGCCTGGACCCAGAGTTCAAGTCCCACGACTGACAAAAAAAAAATAATACATTGAATATAATGATGTTAGTAGGTTACAGATGACCTAGAAACATGGGTGAATCCCAGATTAAACAGGTTGAATTCAGAATAAAGAAAATCATTAGATGTCAAATAATCAATTGGATGTATGGAGCTGAATGGATGAGTACCAAGCAACAAAGTTTCGAAATAAAAAAAAGAAAAAAATGGCAGAACTGAAAGACGACATGCTGTTGATTAAGGACTTCAAAACCTGTCTTTGAATAGCTATTAACTCTACCAGACAGAACCTAGAAAGTAGCTCAGTGATCAAGTGGAATGCATCCCTACAACAGAGAAACTAAACAAAATCCTATCAACAAAGATGAAAATCAAAGCAATCCTACCAAACAAGAAGATCTCATTGACAATTATACAATACACCACCATACAGGGCAGTGCACATTCTTTCCAGTGTATAAAAAAAGAATACTTTCAAGATACAGAAACAAAAGCCATATAATGAGTGATTGTTGTCCGTAATGTACTATGTTATCTCTCATCCCTTTTGCTGTCCCTTGGTTATCTCATATTGTTACAGTATTTTGTTATCTGATATATTGTATATATGTTTATTTGTTTATTTGAAATAGGATAGGGAAGGGGGAAAACAAGATGAGGAGCAGGGGTGGGGAGGGATAAATGGGGACCAAGACATGATAAAGGATATCAATGTCTGTGAAGTAATGAACCTTCCCTCTGGTGAATATAATGTAACTCTTCTATTAATTATAATAAAATATATATATATATAAATGAATTACCACTCAGTAAAGCTGGTTAGAAAAACATTTGATGGATGATCTTCCTATTGCTTATTTTTATCTGATAATTTTAAGATTCATTTTTATATTTTTTATTTATTTATTTATGTAGTCTTGAGGAATCAAACCCAGGGTCTCATGCATGCTAGGTCAGCACTCTACCTTTAAGCCACATTCTCAGACCATTTTCAAACTGATACATAAAAATGTAAAAAGTGGTATACAGTAAACAGTGTATAATGCTAATTATTGATACACATGTTGTATAATATTTAAATTACAATGTCTATATCACTTCATATATTTATTATTTCTTTTTTTCAATTGTGATTAATAGAAGGGTTACATTATATTCACCAGATAGAAGGTGCATAACTTCACAAACATTGATATCCTTTCTCATGACATGGTCCCCATTTCCCTCTCACCCTCCCCCCGTTTATCTTGATTTCCCCCTTTCCCTATCCAATTTCAAATAACCAATTAAGCATATATAAAATATATCAAATGAAAAGGTGAAATATTGTAACAATATGAGATAACCAAGGGATGGCAAAAGAGATGAGAGATAACATAGGACATTAAGAACAACAGTCATTCATTATATGGCTTTTGTTTCCTTATCCTGGAAGTCCTTACATTTAGTGTCATACTATTTGGCCTAATGTCTCTAGATTTTGTTCTATTGTAAATCTCTGCTAGGAGAGCCCGAGGTTTCTACTGATCATGACAAATGAGGGAGACTATTGGGCCTATGTTCCTTTGAGTCTGGCTTACTTCACTTAGGTAGAGTGCTTGCCTAGCATGCATGAAGACCTGAGTTCAATTCCTCAGTACAATATATATAGAAGAGGCTGGAAGTTGGTGCTGTTGCTCAAGTGGTAGAGCTCTAGCTTTGAGAAAAACCCAAGGACATTGCTTAAGCCCTGAGTTCAAGCCCCATGACTGGCCAAAAAAATATCATTTCTTTATGGTGAAAATTTTTCAGACTCTTTCTTTCAATTGGGTACTGGTGGATCATATCAGTAATCCTACCTATTCAAAAAACTGAGATCTGAGGATCAAAACCAGCCTAGGCACGAAAGACCATGAGACTCTTATCTCTAGTTAACCACCAGAAAGCTGGAAATGGAACTGTGGCATTATCCTTTAGTAAAAAAGGTCAGAAACAATATCCAAGCCCCATGCCCAACAACAGCAATAAAAATATCTTTCCTTTAGCTTGTTGGGTTGTTAAAAAAAAAGAATACTAAGATTCCTTACCCAAGCATCCTATAGCCAAACAAACCAGAATAAATATGAATTATTAAAAATCATACAAAATACATCCTATGATTGTAGAAAATGCATGAGAGATCTTAGGAAGTAAACAATAATTTACAAATGCTTACAGGGATTCTCTTTCTCACTTAATTCAGCCTTATACTGAAAATCCTACTGAGTAAAATAAGGCCAAAAGAATCTAGGAAATGGCATAGAGATGCAAAAGGAAAGAATCAAAGCAACTGTATCCTCAGAGAGAATTGCCTACACGAGCATCTTGTAAAATATACAGGGGAAGTCTGTAAGTAAGAGAAGTTAGCAGTGTCGGAAAATAGAAGGAAAATGCTCATAGATAAGCAAATGGAAACTGAAATTTCAAGTGTAATTTATGATAGTTGCTCAATTATAACACTTAGATATAAACTCAAAACTCACCTCATTTTAGAGTTTAAAACTACAAAGAGACAAATGAAAGGACATACCATGTTCATAGAGTAAAAGATTCAGTAATTCCACAAAGACGTCTACACTTCCCCAAATGATGCATTCCTAACAAACTCTTAACAAGCTTTTTTGTACCTTAAGTCTACAAATGATTAGAAAAGAATCCACGGCTCTACAATAGCTAAAATTGTTTTTGAAGAACAAAAGTTGAGTTACTATACTTCCAATAATAAGATTTATGAGAGGGATATAAAAACTAGCCATTGTGATTTTGCTAGCCAAAGAGTATACACAGATCAAAAGACCAGAACAGAGTTCAGAAGTAGACCCACACATGTATCAAACTGATAATGTTGGAAAGATAATTTAATGGAGAAAGGCCTTTCAATAAATAATGGTGAGACAATAAGTGTCCACAGACAAATATCATACCAATGAATAACTTTAGCCTAACTGTCATCATTTATAAAATATCCATAGAAATAGATCGCAATTTAAAATATAGGGCTGGGAGTGTGGCCTAGTGGTAGAGTGCTTGTCTAGCTTGCATGAAGATCCAGGTTCGATTCCTCAGTACCACATACCTAGAAAAAAAGCCTGACATGGTGCTGTGGTTCAAGTGGTAGAGCTCTAGCCTTGAGAAAGCCCAAGGGCAGTGCCCCGGCCTTGAGCTCAAAGCCTAGGACTGGCAAAAAAATGAATAAAAAATAACACAAATTAAATCGAAGAGAATGTAAGAATAAAACTCTTGCCACTTAAAGTTAGAACACAGTTCATAGACATAATTCGAATGAGTAATCTGTATATGTATCAGTGACGCAGACATCATTAAAATTAAAGCCATTTTTTTCATCGAAACATATTGTTAAGAAAGTAAAAATAATATGGTAGAAAATATTCCAAATGACATGCCTATCAAATAATCTATTTTCATAATACATAAATGTTCCATAAATTCAATAACAAGAATTTTAAAATTCCATATTATAAAAATGCAAGTTAATTAAACATATAACTAAAGTATATGTAGGTATATATATGGTATATAGGCTTACAAAAATTGAGCCATATAACTTGTGAATGGGAACAAGAGGGAAAGTCTGGAAGAGAGCAAAGGAAAGGGAGTTATTAACCAAAAAGAAATGCACTCATTGCCTGACTGTAAGCCTTTTGGTAACTATATATAAGGAAACAAGAGCTTTATGTTGAGTGATTGTTCTTAATGTACTATGTTATTTCTCTTCTCTTTTGATGGCCTTTGGTTAATCTCATATTGTTACTGTATCTGACTTTGTTACCTGGTATATTGTATATATGCTTATTTGTTTATTTGAAATAGGGAACGGAAGGGGGAAAACAAGATGGAGTGGGTGGGGAGAGGGAAATGGGGACAAAACGTGAGAAGTGGTATCAATGTGTGTGACGTAATGCACCTAGTAGTTGGCAAATATAACTATAATCCCTCTGCACATTACCCCAACAATAAAAAAAAAACATTAGAAAACAGTGACAAGAAAATAAATCATTTTAAAAGAAAAAAAGATGCTGAATATCCTTTTACTGAGACAAAAATTAAATCCATTATGTAATACCTCTCTAGTCTTTCCTATTATAATAACTAAAGTAAGAAAACTTGACAGATTAAATCAAGTGCTAAAGAAGATGTGAAGAGACTATCTTCTCAGTATTGCCAGTATTGCTAGTTGATATATAGAACATTTCAGCAGCCTCTCCCAAAATGAACATATAGGTTTCTTATAAAAGTAAAGTAAACCTATTTTCAGATAATCCATCATTATAACTCTAGGTATTTATCCTAGACAAATTTGAATTCATGATGTACAGAAACCTTTACATAATGATCCATAAAACTTTTATTTGTAAGAACTAAAGACCTCTCAAGTGTTGAATAAACTTTAGTATTTGTGTACAACTGAATAATGCTCAGCAATAAAAAAAAGATTATGCACACACACACAATAGCTGAGAATCTCAAATTCATAATGCTGCCTAAAGGAAGCCATTCTATGAGTATAAATTTATTCACAGTGTGATTCCATTTATATAACATTTTTGAAATGAGAAATTACAGGGTTGGGCAACATGCCTGTGGGTTGAAACAGGGAAATAGGCATTAGTCTGGCAGGTTGGCAGGTCTTTTGTGGTGAGAGAACTTTTCTAGATAGTGATTTTGAAAGTTGTTTTATAAATATGTAATAAATTTTTACAGAATTATATCACCAATAAAAGAAGTACATATAGAAGTGGCACAATCTGAGTAAATCCATAGCGAAGCAGTTTTAGATCAATTCCAGTTCCTGCTATAATAAAGTACTATAGTTTTATATAAATGTTATCTTTGGGGAAAACTAGGCAAAAAGTACATGAAATCCCTCTGTATTGCTTTTGCAACATCTCATATAGTATAAATTATTTTGAGATAAAAATATACATATATAAGGAAAAATAATAAAAATTGATAACTTCGAAGTTGACTCTCAAAGTTGCTATTTTGAAAATTATCTTCTTAAATACCCAGGACAAAGGCAGTGTAGAATTGAATGTGTGTTTCTCACAAGAAAATGGGGTGTGCATCTGCTTGCCTTATCTGTATTTGGGGGTTGCTGGTTTTTACACTTACATGCAGTATTGTATAATAAATCCATGTATTTGTTGAATTTAAGTGTAATTTACTTGTTTCTCAGGACCACTGAAATTTGTGTCTTGAACAATTCATTGTATGATAAGTACGAGGGATTAGAAGATTAATTGTAATCTCATTAGCAGCCAGCTATTCAAAAGACAAAAATAAAAATAAAAGAGAGGGTTTTATTTATTGCTCCTAAAGAAAATAATAAAGTATGAGAAAAATAACCATTATTTCTTTGGTTACTTTCTGAACAAACGTAAGGAGAGTTGTTCATTAATTCTTTAAAGGTAGCACAGTAAAGTTCCCATAGAAATATTTCATTTATTTAACTAATATTTATATATTTGCTTATTCATATATCAATCTATCCATCCAATTATATATTTATTTTTGTGCCAAGCCTGGAACTTGAGCAGGGCCTGGACACTGTCCCTTAACTTCTTTTGCACAAGACTGAAGCGCTACCACTTTTTGGTGCTTAATTGAAGATGATTCTCACAAATTTTCCTTCTCAGGCTGGCTTCAAATTACAGTCCTCAGATCTCAACCTCCTTGAGTAGTGAAGATGATAAATATGATTCACAAACACTCAGCTACAAAGCTACATTTTAATCAAATATTAACACGATTAAAAATTTTATTCTGTCTTTTTAAAAAATCATCTCATGAATATAATAAAATACCTCTGAAAATGAATGACTTCTCATTATAAAACATACATTTTTAAAAACCCATCGATTTGTTTCTCACCTACTCTCACACCCAAAATTGGGTTACTTTTTTTTCTTCATGTAGGATGACAAATGAGTAATCCTACCTGCTAATTCTGATTTTCCTGAGACTTTAGATGCTAGTTTTCAAATATTTGCCCCAGTTGGAGGATGGCACTGAAGGGAAACTGAGCTGGTTTGTCTTAACCTTCAGGGTCTCCATGTGAGGACCAGCGATGTGCTCTGACCTGCAGGGCATCAGAAGTGAAATGCCAGAGGGCAGCACTATGGAGGATACTATGTCAAAGCAGGAGGGATCACCCTTAACCAACAAACACATGTGCCAATTCGTGAGAAATGACAGCGACCTAATAAATTGCTGCTTACTTCTCACTGTGTTTTTAAGTTGAGGACATTAAGGCTTAGGTAGATGGAAAGGTCACACAACCGACAAATTCACATCCAATGCTCATTGTTCTATGATGACAAACTCACATCCAATGCTCATTCTGTGATATTCATAGCTTTGTAAGCAATGACACAGAAAGACACAGCCTGACTCACACTCTTAACATTTATCCCCATAATGCATTACTGAAAGATAGTTAAAAAATATCCTTGGCTTGAAGATTTATTTCCTCAAACTGGAAAATGATGAGATGGCAATTTTCAGGCACAGACGATAAAGAGTATGAAGGAAATTTGGAAAACTACCAGAGCTACCTCTGGAGACATTTCCAATTTTTATTTAGGGCCAGGAGTTTGGCCTAGTGGTAGAGTGCTTGCCTGGCATGCACAAAGACTTTGGTTCGATTCATTGGTACCAGGTACACAGAAAAAGCCGGAAGTGGTACTGTGGTTATAGCCTTGAGAAAGCCCCAAGACTGACAAAGAAAGCAAGCAAGGAGGGCAGGCAGGCAGGCAGGTAGGTAGGCAAAAATGTCTGTGAGGCTCTTTCTCCAACAAATCATTCAGAAAAATTAAGATGTGACATTGTGAGTTATATGATCTCATGCACAAATCCACAGAGCCCTTGTGATCCTCTCCTAAGAATATCTCCTTCTCCTTCTCACTGTGTGAATGCTCAGAGTGCTATCTAATTAATCATGCCCAAGGGTAACTTTCTGTCCCTTACCATCCATTGGGTTCACTGGTAGACTTAGAGGCACACTCTAATTATTATAAATGAGAGAAACTATGCCACAAAATTAATAAAGATGCTGTTTATTTTCAAACACAGTTTTAAGACCATTTGTGCTTTATAACTTTAGCTCCTATCATTATAATTGAATAAGGCCACTTTATAAAAAAATTATGTTTATAATATAGGAATGTAGTTAAGTCAGAGGTAGAGCTCTTTTATTTATGTGCACAAATAAAACAATTTATAAAATAAATTAATATATGTAAAATCCTCTAACAACTAACTGTAGTCAAGTGGGTTAATTCTATAAACACAGTGTTCTAAAATTTGATAGGCAAGTATAAACAGGTACCCACACACTCCTGTCTCTACAGAGGAAGTGTCTTCTCAAATTGCCTGGGATGCTCAAGTCCTCCTCAAAGAAACCAAAACTAGATTGAGAACAGAAAAGCTATTTGATTTCAGGATTAGTAGATCGATGAAAGTCTCTAAGACATGGCTGAAAATATAAGCCTTTGATTGGTCTCTTGGGCTGGCAATTAAGTCCTTTCCCAGAATATATTAGAATACAAACAGATGGTTCTGAAAATGTCCTCATTACTGAGTTTTTCTTCCTGATTGAGAAATGCAATTTGGGTGACGGCCACTCCTTCAGCTCCTTTGTTCTTCCTCCTTTATTGATCTGTGCCTTATATCTATCTATTACTAGAGAATTTTATTTGAAGGAGCTTTGAATGGATAGTCTGGGATTGGACTGATTAAAAGGGATCCAGGGTCATGAGCATGATCTAGTGGCAGAATGCTTGCCTAGCATGTATGAAGTTTTGGGTTCAATTCCTCGGTTCCACAAACACAGAAAAAGGCAGAAGTGGTGGTATGGCTCAAGTGGCACTAGCTTTGAGAAAGCCCAAGCGCAGTACCCAGGTTCTAAGTTCAAGCCCCAGGACTGAAAATAAAGAAAAAATTTTAAGAAAAGAAAGGGATTCAGAATGATGAGCCCTTTGCCATAGCTCTCACCTGTAATCCTAAGTACACAGGAAGCTGAGTTCTGAGTTCAAAGCCAGCTGGAACAGAAAAGTTCATGAGATTCTTATCACCAATTAAATGCCAAAAAGCCAGAAGTGGGGGTATGACTAAAGTAGTAGAGCACTAGGCTTTGAGCACAAAAACTCAGCGACAATGCATAAGCTATGAGTTCACTCCCTCAGGATTAGCAAAGAAAAAAAATGTATCGGAATGAGTCTAAATCAGACAGTCTAAAGACAAACATTAGTGGAAATACTCTTTACCTCTCAGAAGCTAACTTTTATATTTCTTCATTAAAATAAGCTAAAATAGAATCTGTTCCACTATAGCTTCCTTTAATCAACCACTTCTTTAAGAAAAAATTAATTAAAACTCTCTCTTTGGCTTTTGAGCCCTGAAGTTCCTTTCCAGGCCCCAGAGCTGACAAAATATTACAATATAAAGTGTTTAGGTTTGAACACTGTGAATGCAAATAGCCAGGACTCAGGGTCTGACTCCATTGCCATTTATCAAACCTTAGGCAATATTGATGTTTTTGTGTCTCTGTTTGTCTGCATAATGGATATATAATTAATATGATAATTGTATTAATTATGCACATAGCCATTACTGTCACACCTACAATACAATAAATACATAATGTTATAAAGCTTTTGTATTTCTAACAGCTTCATTATTTCCTTAGAAGATCTTTTCTTTTAGTTTGTAAGGCAAGAATTAAGTGGTAAAGTTTCTTTGGCAATTTTCTCACTCCTTTAACTATTGAAAAGACACAGGTCATAATTCCTGTTGAGAATAGTAAGTGCTCATTTCATGTACTTTAAGAAAATGAAATAGCATGCTTAGAATAATTCCACTTTTATTCCCTCTTTAAAAACTCTTGGTCATTAATTAGTTCACACATTCTTTGTATTTCCAGGCTTCTTTTGGATCACTGAAATAAAACTTGGAAGTAAAAGTTGTTTTGCATTTAAGTGAACTCTGAAATGAAATTTATGTACAAGTTTTTTTTTCCCCTCAGGAATGCTAAATTTTAATTGAGCAGTAAACATGATTCGCTCATACATTTTATTTTAACCTTGTACCTGATACAAGTAGCTTCAAACAAGTAATACATCCTATATAGATAATGAATGCATCCTTTTTGCTTTCTCTGTGCAGAATGTCAACCTGTTTTTTTAAGAGCAAATAAGAAATGGCGCTATTGGTTAAAAGTCACCCTGGGCAGGAAAGTCTGTAAGACTCATATCTCCAATTAACTACCAGAAAACCAAAAGTGGCACTGTAACTCAAAGTGGCAGAGCTCTAGCTTTGAGTAAAATAAGCTAAGGGACAGCATTAAGGGCTATAAAAAAGTAAAGGAAAAGCAATGAAAGAATAAAATGTCTGAAAATGTACTTAGTAAACTAAACCAATGACAGTATTTTTAAATATACAAGTGCTCATGCTGTGCTTATCAATTTTGAAAAACATAAAAATGATGATAACATAGAGAAAGCATGTCTGATGCCATCCAACTATTAGACTGGAGTCTTGTTAAAGAGGCTTCATCCACAGTATAACATAACTTTTGCTATACAGAAATCTTAAAATGGATTATATAACCTAAAATAATGCTACCTCTAGCAGGGCACAGTGGTTCGTATTTGTAATCCTAGCTGTTCAGAAGACTGAGGATTGGAGATCATGTCAGCCTAGGAAGAAAAATCTGAGAAATCACTATTGCCAATGGGAGGTGTGCGGTGTGATTCAAGTGGTAGAGCACCAGACAGAAAAATAAAATGCTAAGCAAGAACATGAGGCCCTGAGCTCAAGC
>NC_143510.1:23004521-23066597 GCF_031878675.1 Megascapheus bottae
TTCATCTTCAAATGGATGTTTTTAGAGTAAACTACTTATGGTATTTGTGCGTGTGTGTGTGTGTGTGTGTGTGTGTGTGTGTGTGTGTGTGTGTGTGTAACAGGAAGTTCTAGGGTTTCAGCTTAAGGCCTGACACTTGCTGGGCTTTGCTGGTTTTGACTAATACTTTTATCAGTTAAGCCATTCATTTGGCCTGCCCAGCTTTTCTGGTTATTTTGGAGATGGAGTCTCATTGATTTTCCTCTCTAAGGTGTATGGACTCTGATCCGGATCACAGCCTCCTGAATAGCTATGACTGTAGACATGAATTAGTTATTGGTCACCTTTTATAATATTTTAATCTTTCATTTTAAGCATCATTGCCAAGTTTTTCATTATACAACAATTTCCATAGTTTAAAAACAATGTGACAAAGGAGATGAGACTGCATTCCCCCAGAAATGTCAACTCTGTAAACCTAGCCCAGGTACAAAAGTCTTTGACACTCTTATCTCCAATTAACCACCAGAAAATGGGAAGTGGTGCTGTAGCTCAAGGGATAGGGTGGTAACCTTGAGCTGAAGAGCTCAGGGAAAGCACTCAGGCTCAGAGTTCAAGGCTCAGGACCGATCCAAAACAAAACCAAATATTTATAAATGGAAGCAAGGGACAGTGCCTAGGCTGTAATTAATATTCCACTGATCTTTACTTCTGCACAAAATCAGTCAACGTCAGAAAGAGAAATTAAGCCACACTACTGAGACTAGTCTCTTCTTTAAACTGAACACACCAGACTGGGTTTTCTCTCATGATTCTCATAGGATCATGTTCTCTGTCAAGGAAGATGACATGTGAACTATCCTGTTTTCCTCAGGAATACAGTGACCAAAACTTAAATATGGAGCTGTATTTTATTCTACCTTTCTCTTTATAGTGAAGATTAAGATATTCCCCCTTGAGGCAAATAATTATATAATACTCTATAAATATTCCCCTGGAGGCAAAGAATTGCACAATATTGCATGATCACTCAATGCAGAATTTTTACTTCAAGATATATTCTTAATTTTTTTAAATTTCTGTCCTTTGTGCAATCATAGATGTATTCAAGTAAATATCTCTTGTCAGATTCTTTGAGATCTAAATTTAAGTGAAATATTTCTGAAGATGGAAATTCACCATAGTTATTTTTGAAAAAGTGAATATTCAAATAAACGAATTAAACACCACCCCAATCTTTCTCTAGAGAATCCAAACTAATGACCCTCTTATAAGAATTCATTGGATTGGTTACTTGTGTGCATTGTGTTGATTTAGGGAAATGTGACTGAATTTTAATTTTATATTCTCCTAAAATCATTTGATTTTGAATAAAGAAAATCACAGTTTCTCTACAATATTCATTTTTGGGAGACTGCAGCATAACAGACATTTAATGAATAAGACACGAGATTGATTGCCAGTTTGAACACTTAATGGCCAGTGCACATGATCCAGCCAGTGTCATTCTTACTTTTGAAATCTACAGCAAAAAATAAGGACGATATATGTAGCTAGTTATGAAAATGAAAAGTGAGTAAAATATGTGCATAGGGATATTATTCCAACAGTTACCCATAATTAACATGCTGATAGTAATATTTTTAAATGCCGAACTGTTGGAAATTCATTACTGGTAATACAGTTAAAAAATCTTTGGCCAAAGTCAACTTGTGCAGTACTAACTCTAACTTGAAAGTTTAAACCATGCATATTCTTTTTCTTCCAATAATGAAGCATATTAATTCTTGAAGAGGGCACTGAGTGTCCTGTAGATGAATAAAAGAGCTCATACCAACTCCACCACATCATGTGAGGCTATTTAACAATTTCCACCTAGAAATTGATGATGATAATAATAAAATTTTGTTCAGTTAAAAATAAACTTTTGGTGGAAATTGAAGGTAGAGTTATGAAACAGATAAACATGTTTGGTCATGACTTAAACACATTTGTTTTCTAAGTTATTATGTGCCTACAGAATTTAATAGTCTTCAATTACTTTCTGCTGACAATATTTATTTATCTATTTGTCTTCTCTGTCTATGGCTAGTAGTGGTGCTTGAACTCAGAACCTTGTGTTCCCCTCAGTTTTTTCCACTCAAAAAATGGCAATTAATCACTTGAGATATTCTTTCAATTCAAGCATTTTCCTGGTTAAAATAAGAGTTTCAGAATGTATCTACTTGAGTTAACTTTGAACCTTAATCCTCAGAATATAGCCTCCCAAGTAGACTGGATTATAGGTATGTCACCATCAGCCAAGGACAATTTCACTTCTTATATACCCTTGACAGGTGACATGTGTACAGACTAAATATCACCCATTTGGAAGAGAAATTTAAAATCCTTCCATTAGAATATTCTAGCCCCCCTATTCAACTTTTCAAAGAAAGAAGAAGAAATTCCCAGTTAAAATATTCACATTTTTTCTCATTGATGATCTTGAAGAAAACTGCAAAATTATATAAAATAATTTTATATCAAATTTTATATCAAATATCACAATTCATTGAAATTTAACCTCAAGTTTTGAAGTCAAAAAAGCTAAGACAATATATATTTACCTACCAAACATGAAACATATAACCAGAATACTATATTGACGCTCTACTTGCTATGTCTTTGCTCTCCAACACCTTCTTGATACAAATCCAAGAACTTCTCCCTAATCCTTCACATTTACCTGTAACCTTCCATTTGTTTCCAAAACTATGTATATATATATATATATATTTATATCTGTATATATGCATATATATAAGTTGCCAAAAGAATTTTAGCACCTTCTTTTACAAAAAAGTATTGCAAAATAATTAATCCCTGACTTTTTACTAGCAGTTTAAAAGCAATCTGTCCATATTAATGCATCATAATTTGTAAAAATAAACACACCTATCTGAAAACTTGGACATCACGCCAAATCAACTGCAACCTTATTAACCAACAGAATGTCTCACACATGCAACAAACCAACAAATGTAAAGCGCAACAAACACACACACACACACACTCACACTTGAAGTTTTATATACATATATATATGTGCACATATATACATATATATATATATGCATCCCAGAGAAACTCTAAATTCAACTTTTTCAAATTATAGAAAATTTCCTGCTGTTCACAAACCTAATACAGCCACACAACTATTACAATTTCTCCTTCTCTTCCAAAAAGAATTGTCTTATTTTAACCTTCCATGCTGATAAAGCTTTTCTATAATGCTTTTCCTGGCCATGAGAAATCAGAGATGCATCCATTTTAACCATTACATCTGCAGGTACATAAATAACACACTGACGATGTGAAATCAAGTAGATATTTTGGGGAATGCTTACCATTGTCATTTTTCAGCATCCCATTGCTGAGTTGTTTTAATCTCTTTTGATGCGATTTGCCATTGTAGTGGATTTGTGCTTGAGCAGCCGAATTCAGCTGAATGTTACAAACACTGCACAGAGTGAAGTTGGAGTGTTTCTTTTCTCGCTCTGCCTTTTCTTCAAGGTCTTCAGGCATTATCTCGGCCTCACTCTCCCCATCCTGTGCACATGTCAGATCTGGTGGTGCAAAGGCAGAAATGAGCCAACAGGTAGGGATTTATAAATATGTCTATGTTTATTCAGTTGGGCATCATCGCTGTAGATAAACAATGAGAATGACAGGGATTCCCATTTCTTCCCTTTTTAATAGGTTTTACTCAGAATATGACTAAGTAGACAGCCTTCCTTCAGCATGACTGTAGGTGGCAAACATTTTACATTGTTTTTACTATGTTCAACACTGTGTCACATGTCCAGGTAGGGGACACACATTTCCCAGTTGACCATCATAATGAAAGCATTATTTCCCATAACTGTAAGCTCTGTAGACTCAAACCAAAATCCAGCAATCCAGAATTTCAGCCATTCTAGCCTTAAGATGGTAAGGAATGAAGTAATGATTGCAATGTGTATTTATCACTCATTTCCAAATCATTAAAAATAATAGTGCTTTTCTAAATACTCTAAGTGATTCTACTGTGCAGGCCTCTGCAGAACTTATATCAGTACAATTTGTGCATTTCATCTAGGCACATCTTCAAGGAGTCATGCTGCAGTCTTCACTGTTTACTGGCAATAGAAGGCAGTCATAATTTTTATGTGCATTTATTAACTGCACACTATGTGGCAGGTTCTTATGAAAATATATGGATAATGGCAAGAAGGATATGGACTCCCAATTGATTAATATATGCCAAATTTTAACATATGTTATATTGAGTTTGCTAGTGGATATTTAAAAAAATTACACTAGTGAACCCCTGTAAAACATCTAACAAAATTAAATCTATTAAAGGCACTGTCCAGTTTCCTAAAGATGCAATTTCTACATATATTATTTGTGGAGGTACAGGAATAAACAAAATGGCAAATGTAACACTGATTTTGAAGAAATCATGTAAATATTACCTCAAAAATTGGGAACATCATGTCAGAAATTAAGAGCAAGCATAAAGAATGGAAGCAGGAAATTATACTTTACTACAATAAGAAATTGCTTTCTGTACCAAGTTCCAAAGGTAAGCCGAGCACGGTGGCCCACACTTGTAGTCCTAGCTACTCAGAAGGCTGAGAGATGAGGATCAAGGTTCAAAGCCAGGTCAGGCACCAAATCACCTGAGACTCTTATCTCCAATTAACCTCTAGAAAATGGGAAGTGGGGCTGTGGTACAAGAGGTAGGGCAGTAGCCTTGATCCGAAGAGCTCAGGGACAGCGCCCAGGCTAAGTTCAAGCCCATGACCCACCCCCACAAAAAAGAATTTCAAAGGTAATATTACAAGTGGAATTTCAAGATTTCACTTGAAATAACTTAGAGAGAAAAAAAGCAAGAAAAACTATTTAGATAGTTCAAAAAAGCAGGTCCAACCAAGCAAGGTGCATCACTATCAAAAACGCTTGTATGGGTTTTCAGTAAATTTACTTCACTAAATTAAGAACAGGAGCAAGACACCACAAACAAATACCTCATAAGCTTATCCTTGGTGTCTTGCCAGTGGAAAGAATGTACAAAAGGGATTATTATTCAACAAATAAAGTTATAAGGACAATGTATATTGATCCATATTTCCTTCCCCCACCTCTCCTCTCTCTCCTCTCCCTCTCTCTCTCTCTCTCTCTCCCTCTCTCTCTCTCTCTCTCTCTCTCTCTCTCTCTCTCTCTCTCTCTCTCTCTCTCCTCCCTCTTCCTCTCCCTCCCTCCCTCTCCCTCCCTCCCCTCCCTCCCCCCTCCCTCCCCCCTCCCTCCCTCACTCCCTGTCTCTGTCTGTCTGTCTGTCTGTCTGTCTCTCTCTCTCTCTCTCTCTCTCTCTCTCTCTCTCTCTCTCTCTCTCTCTCTCTCTCTCTCTCCTCTCTCTCTCTCCCTCTCCCTCTCTCCTCCTCCCTCTCTCTCCTCTCTCTCTCTCTCTCTCTCTCTCTCTCTCTCCTCACCCTCCCTCTTCCTCTCCCTCCCTCCCTCCCCCTCCCTCCCTCCCTCCCTCCCTCCCTCCCCCTCCCTCCCTCCCTCCCTCCCTCCCTGTCTCTCTCTCTCTCTCTCTCTCTCTCTCTCTCTCTCTCTCTCTCTCTCTCTCTCTCTCTCTCTCTCTCTCTCTCTCTCTCTCTCTCTCTCTCTCTCTCTCTCTCCTCTTAGTTGTGGGGTTTGAACTCTGGGCCTGGGTGCTGTCCCTGAGTTCTTCAGCTCAAGGCTAACACTCTACCACTTGACCCAAAGCACCACTTCCAAATTTCTGGCCATTTATCTTCTTTCCTGCCAGGGCTGGCTTTGAACATTAATCCTCAGATCTCAGCCTCCTGAATAATTAGAATTACAGTTGTGAGCCACTGGAGCCTAGCATCACCTCTTTTGTCATTCTACCCTATTCCATCTAGCCTAACCCTTTTCCTCCATCTTCCTTCTTTTCTAGGCCATGCATTGAATATTGCGACTGTGTCATTCACCCATTCTTCTCCTTATCCATCCATTCCTGCCCCTTGTTCTCACACATGTACCTTGCAAGTGACTGGTTCCTGGCACTCTTCTTATATGGTGGGTTAATTTTGTAAGGAATTAAACATCTGAATTTTCCCCTATAAATACTATACTTTATTCACTATTTTTAAATTGTATTTTATACTATCTTCAACTAGAACCACAAAGAGTATGTCATTCAACAAAGCAGTGTCTGAAGAGAATGCATCTTGAGATTAACAGGATCTGAACTCTTGGCAGGTACTCTAGTTACTTGCTTGGCAGTATTTTACCACTTGAATCATTTCTTAGACCAGCATTTTCTTATTTGTGAGCATTTATAGAGTATCAATCATATCGCCATATACATAGTGATATTCAAGTTTGTATTTCTTTTTGTTACAAATAACATTGCAAGAAATCAAATGAACTATTCCAACAGTAAATTTTCCTTGATTCCAAAGACCAATTTAGAAAAATGGAATCATGTTTTACTATAATGGTATAAATTTTCATTTCACATAATTTATAAATGTATTGTGACAGCTATAGTAAGTCACACTATTCTTTCTGTAGCTCACCGCTACAATTGTAAGAATTCACCAGGCCATAGAGCACCAACTGTGAAAGAATTTTGCATAGATCTCATAGCCCACTAGAGTGCAGTATGAATTTAAAATTAAAACTTCAGTGTTGGAAAATCCCTTAATACAAGGTGTAATATAGAATTAATATAATTTTGTAAATGACCAAAACACACATTTTCCAGCACAATCTTCAACTTCCACAGCATACATATATATACACATTATATTGATATATATATTATATGTATATTCACAATATATATACATGATTGTGTGTGTGTAATGAATCCTATATAATTTACCAAAATACAAGTAGAGAAACTAGATATTAAAAATTAATTGGGGTGGTCACAGAACAGCAGACAATCTAAATAATTCATCCTGTGTTCCCATAAGTTCCTTATTAAATATTAGAAGCAAATGCCTAATATAATAAATTCTTAAATATCAATTGAGATGTTTGAAAAATAAGAGCATTGTAATCAGAAACACTTTTTCTTTATGATAGGAAATGGTATTATTAAATAGTTGCAAAAGACAAGCCAAGGGTAATGTATTATATTTCTTTTTTTTTTTTTTGCCAGTCCTGGGCTTGAGCTCAGGGCCTGATCACTGTCCGTGGACTTTCTCAAGGCTAGAGCTCTACCACTTGAGCCTCAGCACCACTTCCGGCTTTTTTCTATGTATGTGGTACCGAGGAATCAAACCCGGGTCTTCATGCATGCTAGGCAAGCACTTTAACCACTAGGCCAAACTCCTGGCCATGCATTATATTTCAATTACAGTTTTCCATTGCAGCACATCACATCAGACCCAGTGTGCTGGTCGGTATGATCACAGGGTTCATATGTAGTGACTCCTCTTACTGTGCATTCCAGGATTCCCCTACAATTGGGAATTGCAGAACAAGCGCATGAAGCTCGGAGTGGGACTGTGAATTGTACCCACCACACAGTTAAGCAATGGTTTTTAGCCAGAAATCAGACATCCCCATCTTCCGGTAAGCTGGCATAGAACTTCTGACTGTCCTCTCTCCACATCACCACATCCAGTGGTGCATCATAACTTCCCTTCTGAATTCCAAACAAAAAAAAGATGCCCCCTCCTTCTTATAGTGGCTCCCAGAAATCCCCAGAATCTCTTTTAGGACAAACAGGAGCTTGTGGCTTAGATATAAAAATAAATAAATGAATAAAACCTAAGTCAACTCTTACATCTTTTTTTTTTTAAAAAGGGACAAACTCTTCCACTAGAGCCTATGTTCAACTACTGGTAAGATGTATCTTAATGTCAATGAAATCAATGTTCCTCCAGCTTTTTGATACTATATAAAATGCCACTATTCACACGTTAATTAAACTGTGAACATCAATCCCCATTTTCCAGGCTGTCAGTGAACTCTTCATGCACGAGTCATGTCCTGGGGCCTCACTAGATGCCACAGCCACACTCTGGGGCTGCTCCTGAGTTGTCACGCTCCATTTTTAAAAGGTCACTGAAAATGTAAGAATTGTGCTAACCCCTCCCTCAGCCAATTTTCTGGATTCTGGCAGGGAGAGATTGCACTTTGACTTCTCTCTTGAAAAGTTACTCCAAAGATGAAAGTATTCTGAAGATTACCAGAAAATGGCATGATGTGTACAATTTAAGCACGTACTCTGGGTCTAGTACTCTTTTAGCTCCTTAGACTATTAGCACACCATATTAGCCAGTATTCTAGCTCCTAGCAGCAGTTGTGAAGAAGGTAAAAACAAATGGGTATTGTGTTTAGGATTCCTTTTGAGGATAAATTACAGGTTTAAGGAAAGATATTGTGATTGAGAGTCAATTACTCTTACCTGAATTTTATGAACTATAACAAGTGGCTTTGGGAATCCCTCTCCCATCCACTGGCCTGAGAACGTTACAATGTTCTTTTTTATTCTATTGGCTTTACAACACATGCTCATATTTGGTAATTCTGGATGTGATCCTTGTCTAGTCTCTTGGTGATACAGGCTTTCTTAGGACATCCTCTGTGTCCAGTTTCTCCATAGCTATTCTTCTGAATGACATACATGCTCATAGTTTAGTATTTCTTTCTCCACAGTTGACAAGGTACTTCGCATTATCAAGGATATATTAAGGCTACTTGAGAATATTTTTTCATACCGAGAGGAAGTTGTATGAAAAATGTATTCATCCTAACTGTGATAGATAAGACAGGGCCTATGGTTTCTATGATGTGGAACTTGTAACTTCTGACAGCCTGCTCTCCTGGAAAAGCAAGTAAGTTGTTTCTATCCATACAATATTACAAAGCCATAGGACTTGTATAACTATACAAGTATGATTATGTTGCCTAAGATTGAAGTGCCTAGACTGGTGATGTGGTTCAACTAGTAGAGCTCCTGCCTAACAAGTTCAAACCCCAGGAACAGAAGAAGAAGAGAAAGAGGAGAAAAAGGAGAAGGAAAAGGAGAAATGGAAGAAGAGAAGAAGAAGGAGGAGGAGCAGGAGGAGGGGGAGGAGGAGAAGAAGGTAGAGGAGATTGTAATTCCCACCCATTTCATTAAGGGAGACTTTCTGTCCTTTGATAGCTATGAAAAAGCAAGCTACTAAGTTATGATCTACCCTACCAAGAGGCCATGCGACAAGAAGCATAAGGTTGTCTGTAGCCAATAGGCAGCCAAACGTGAGGACACAAGACACAACTGATTGCTAGAAACAATCATAAGAGAGAGGAAATACTTGGTTCTTCTCTTCAATGGGACCTTGAATATGACCTCAGCCCTGACTGATGTTTTTCTTGTAGCCTAGTAGGGGACCCAGCTAAGAATAATCTAAACTATTAACGCTCAGAAACTGGAAGATCATAAATGTACACTCTAAGTCCTTAACTTGCCATAATAACAATATTATTATAGATGGGGATTACCTGAGCTCATCATCATTAGTGAACCCTCAAGGAAATGTATTTGTCTAGAAAAAAAAAGAATCCCTTAGGAACTCAGCTCTTTTTCTTTCTTTCTTAAATAGAATGGTTCAGCCATCCCAGCTGTTTCTCTCTCCCTAAACATAACAGAACAGGTAGAAAAATGAATTCTCCTGTGAAGATCCAGATTACCCATCATGCACCCCTAATTAATCAGGCAATCTTTAAGATATTCAGTGTATTATTGTAGGAAACCACAGCTGGCTCCGTTTTACCATATAAACAGACATTTCGTAAACTAGACACATTAACATACCCTATCTGATTTGACACAGAGAGAAAAAACCTGCAAAAAAATAAAAACTGTAGCAGTCATTTCTCAGTGTATTATCACATGTTCATATTTCTCTAATGCATTATGATCAATTCAGCTCCCTGATAGAAAGAAGATGAGTGTAAATACAGAACTGAAAGGAAATATGGAAGAGGGTATGTTTTGAACTGTCCTTTTCAAAATAACCATGCTTCTCAGTCTTACCTGCAATTAAGAGCAAAAGGATCCTTACTAACAATATTCAATGGAAGAGTGAAACAAGGTGGCAGCTGTGTATCATCTTCCTGTCACATTTATTCATGTACAAACACACAGAGTGGAACACCTACCCATGCATCAAACTATCTGTGCAAGAGCTCAGGAAATCAGGAGAGAAGGTGAGAGATGGTAGTGCTTGCTTTTAGTATAGAATCACAAAAGGATGTGCTGAAGAACGCAGGACAGAAAGAACTACACCATCCTTTCTTCAACTCCAAGTGGCCACCAGTGCAAAGAAGCTCCTCCCAGGTGGACGTGGAAGAACTCTTCCCACATGACATGGGGAAGAGAAACCTAAATCCATTAGACTTGAGAAGTAGTACCAGGTCTATCATGGTGAAACCTACTGTTGGAAAAAGTCTTTTATCCTCTAAATTCAGGTGACTTATTTCATCTGAGTTCCAGAAACTATATTAGGACAGGTAGCAAAGTGGACATTTTCATTAACCTGTCTTCAATTTTATTTGGGAGAACAGAGAACAAGATGCTACCTCCTAGGAAGGCAGGGCAACAGAAACTGGTGCAGGGCTATATCTAGGAGCTCAGTACCAGATGCTACAATCAAGTATTTAGTAGAAACAGAAACTCAAGGCCCTGTCACAAGCTAGAGCTTACAGTAAATGTCCTTAGGTCAGCTCTGGTGTCACCTCTTGTGGCCAAGAGACATCTTCCTTCCTTCATCCCCTAACCACTGGCAAGGTAGAGGGCCAGAACACAGATTTATAGAGACACAGAAATTATACTTCTTTTCTAGCTACCATCCACTGTGGCTGGTTGGCCACAAAACCAACTTAGCAATAGGCATTCTAGAAAAGAATGGGCCTTGACCATATGCAATATTGTGCTGGTTTAAATGGGCTAAGGACTCACAGTGTGATGAAGATTGATGGCTGTGATAGCTACAATTGTGACACAGGTACATAGGGCAGGTCCATCCATGGTGACACTGACAGAGCATAGCATAGGTTTGCATGGACAAATAGCTTTTCTTACACACTCCTTTGTTTTCTTCTGCATAATAAACCAGCAGAAGAATGTTTATGGTGTCGAACTGGGCTCAGATTTTGAAACTGGGCTTGCAATGCCCTCAACCACTGCAGGAGGCCACTCTCCAGTGGACAACTTTGGGTATATCTGGGCCTGAGCACCATCTACTGATAAAAGAGTTCAAGTGGTCACAAGCTCAGAGAACGTAAGGAACCTGCTAAGAAGTTCTAGAGCAGCAGGTACAAACAAGTCCAGATGGCAAAACTGAAATAAGCACCTGATCCTTCAAGGCCAAGCTGGAATTTTATGCATCCAAGTGTCAGCAATTCACCTAGTTCTCAAAGAAAAAGGCACCAATAGAGAATTTTCAGAAAATTATAAATGGCTATTCTAAGGAAGCATTTTAATAGTCTAAGAAATTGAACAAGATGTGGAAGAACTCTTAAAACACCAGAAACAACATTCAAAGTAATTTCATTTTATCTATTAGTTATTCATTTTTAACTACTGTATTGGCCCTACAGAGAGAATTTGTCATGACATATATATGTATGAACATAAAGTACTTGAATCATGAACTATAGGTGATTACGTGAACCTGATGTGTTACTCCTTGCTGTGGTTTCTGACAATGACTGATTTTTACCTCCCTTTCTTTCAGTCTTCTTCATTGGCTAAGTAAATTACTCCAATAGTTGTTTTGACTCCTTGAGTATTATTTTTGTTTTGTACACCTAAGATTTTTGCTTGGTGGTTACCATAAGGCTTGCAAGATTTGTTTTGGATTACAAGACATTTGAAATCCTTTCTTGTGGAAAGCAGTCCCCTGGGCCAGACCTGGCCTGCAGCTTGATCACCTTGGTAATGAAGGATAAAAGATGCCTTTTCTCAAACATCAGAATTCTCGGTTTATTTAATATCCCCGTCACAGTTTATTGTCTTAGTTTGGAAGCAACCTTCTGATTTCTTTTTCTGTCTTTCCTTATGGATCTACATATGGGGAAACTGTGATTATAGAAATTCAATAGCTTTAGTTCCTTGACTGATTTCCTATTGAAATCCTTGCATCTTATTCCACTTAGTGTTCTTACTGGATGATCTGCACTCCAGTGTTCCTTACCAAAAAAAAAAAAAAGAGAGAGAGAGAGAGAGAGAAAAGAAAAAGAATCTTGTCAAGACAAAGTGTTTAGAATAACTGGTACCCAGGTCTCCATATTTGAGATATATTTGTCCTAATAGATATTTTATGGAGACATGAATAAAAATGCCAGTTTTTCAACACTTATTTTTAAAACACCAATAAAGTTGAAGTTCTGAGATGATGGAAAACACTGTCAGTGAGGGAAGTACTGTGATTATTCCCAACATAAATTTACAGAAACAGAAAGCACAGAATGCTGTAACTGAGAACGCTGGATTTTGAACTTCAGTCCTGAATCTCAAGTCAGAGCCCAAACTTTCAGAATGGATATGAGTAGAATCTGCAGTTTAAAAAAGAATCTTTCTACATGTGTCAAAACAAGAGTAAATTCTTCAGAAAATGTGTGGTCATACTTTATTAAGATTTTCTGTTTTACAGTGTCTTTTTCTAGCAGCAAATTTTAACTGGCATCATGTAGAATGAAAATACACTGCAGTCATTTATTTAATTGAAGTCTACTAAAAATAAGAGTGCTAAACACTAATCAACACCATATGCTTTTCAATTAACTGGTAATACATATCTATTTCTCAAGCTCATGCTAACTAATGGGGTACTTTGAGTGGTTTGAGCTATTTAAGATCATAATTAATTTTTAAAAAGCTTTTTACAAAATATGAAAACTCTCCTGCAGTGACTATTTATTTCATCTTATTCCTCTACCCCTCCTCCTGCTTTCGCCCTCTTTCTCACCCAGTTTCTTTCTTTCCTCCTCCTCCCCTTCCTCTTGAAACAAGTAGAGTCTGCTATATGTTTGAAGTAAGGCTATGACACCTGTATGAATATGTTTCTATACAAATGCTTTCTTTTTTTATTGTATTTAATAAAAGGGTTACATGGTATTTGCTAGATAGAAGGTGCATTAATTCACATACATTGATACCCTTCCACATGTTTTGGTCCCCATTACCCTCCCCCCACCCCCCTCTTGGTATTCGCCCCTTCCCTGTCCAATTTCAAGTAACCAAATACAAATATATGTTTTCTTTTTTTAATGTAGTAGGAATCTCATCACTGTAGATCAACTTTTATTTTTCCTCTTAGAATTTCTATTCAGCCTCTTTTCTTTTTCTCAAGAGGCCCAGTAACATACTCTTTAAATAGTTAACACTAGTTAAAAAACAAAGTAGAGATGGTCTCTTTGGATTGCTGGTAAACATAGCTCAGATGCTGATTTAAACAATGTCTTCCTGAGATATCTAATTCATTAGGCTTGGGACATTTTTTTTCACAATGGTCCACTTGTTTTATTTCTAATTCTACCCACTCTGTTACCCACACATAATTTGGTAGAATGTCTAATATGTCTATCATTTATTTCTTTTTTCCATATATTTTATTGTAATTAATAGAAGGGTTACATTATATTCACCAGATAGAAGGTGCATTAGTTCACAAACATTGATACCCTTTCTCATGTCTTGGTCTCCATTTCCCTCCCCTCATCCCCACCCCTCATCTTGTTTACCCCCCTTCCCTATCCGATTTCAAATGACCAAATATGCATAAATACAATATCAGATAACAAAATGACATTCTGTAACAATATGAGATAACCAAGGGACAGCAAAAGAGATGAGAGATAACAGTACATTAAGGACAACAATCACTCATTATATATATGGCTTTTGTTTCTGTATCCTGGAGGTCCTTTCATTTAGCATCTTACTATGTGGCCTATGTGTCTAGGTTTTGTTCTATTGTAAATCTCTGCTAGGAGAGCCCAAGGTTTCTACTGATTATGAGAAATGAGGGAAACCATTGAGCCTATGTTCCTTTGAGTCTGGCTTACTTCACTTA
Organism: Megascapheus bottae; assembly: GCF_031878675.1. Lineage (NCBI taxonomy): Eukaryota > Metazoa > Chordata > Mammalia > Rodentia > Geomyidae > Megascapheus > Megascapheus bottae. The sequence goes on from NC_143510.1 coordinate 23,018,612, forward strand.
ATATGATTTTTTCTAAGTCTTTCCATTTCCTTACAAATAGGGCAATGTCATTCTGACAGCAACATAGAATTCCGTTGTGTATAAATATTGGGACATTTTTTGTAGTGACATTTCAAGCTGTTTCCTAAGTGATAACATTTGTGCAGTTTCTTTCCTAGTCAAATTTCTTGTATTATAGAGTTCAATTCTGTCCATAGACTAAAAGAAAAGAACTCGAATTTCCTCTGAAGTCTGAAATCTCATAATTGAATTCTGAGATAGGATCTACTAGATTCCTAATGTCCTCTGATTCCAGCTGTAAGCAGTGGATGCACTTTTCTCATGTGTGCAGAGTAGTAAATAGATATGAACCATGCATGGGAAAACGGAGTGACTGAAACTCATCAGTGCCCCAGGACATTCTCTTAAGGCTTTCTCTTTTGTAGCACTACATACAAACCTCTGTTTGGAAACAGAAGTTGTAACTCATAGTTCTGAGTCAGGATTGAGTGGAGAGTAAGGCATTAACAGGAAAGGCAAGGAAAGGAAACCAGGGAGTTGTAATAACGCTGAGCAAACTTACAGTGAATCCTAGGTGTGTAGATCTGCACCTGTCATTTACTAATGTAAAGCACTGAGGGATCAAATGAGTCGTGTTATCTACAGAGAGACATGTTCTTCTTCCTCTTCCTGCTCTCCACAGGGAATATTCCACTTGGAGATGAGTGTGTGTGTGTGTGTGTGTGTGTGTGTGTGTGTGTGTCTTCAGATATGGATAATAAGCCAAATTTAGTTAGTTCCAAGTTGTTTTCCTTGCACACTGCAGACCAAAGCCATAAGGAAATGACTTCCCTGTTCTTTGTACCTTATTGCAAGTGTGTTGTCCTTCAGGCACAGGCAGTGACTTTTAAATGAGGATAGAATGGTCTGGAAAGTGAGCTCTACTTACAGAGCGATCTCTATGCTTACTCTCGTGTGCCATCTGTTATTCTTTATTTATTCGAACACACTTTTGCCCTTGTGCACTTGCATTATTTGGTAAATGAACACTTAACCAATTAAACTCAACAATAAAAATGGCCCAGTGGGTGTAATGATGCAATAAAAACCAGTATTCTTGGTAAGTGTTACTATCGCAGTTTGAGGTTTTAAATTGCTGCTGAGAAGTAATTTCTAAAACAATTACTTGTGGGCAAATAGATTAATAATATTCAAAAGCAGTCCAAGTCAAAAAATCAAATTTCCCAGGAGGGAAGGTCTGATGTTGAAAGTGCCATATTCCGTCCACAGTGGGTGGATCACTGGGCCCCCATGTGGCAGTGGACATTAATTCATTCTAACTGTATCCCACTTAGGATCATCATGGTATACACAAGGAAAAATAAATAAGTGTTTTGAGGATTATTCTTTTCTCTTCTTTATTTTGTAAAATTCAAATGTTAGCTATTTTCATTTCATTGACAATTTCTTTTGAGGGGTCAACAGTGAGCTTCTAAAAATACCTTTGCTTAGAGACTTGCTATAGTCATGAAAGTAAAAGTTGGCAGCCATGCTTAATAAAGCAATCAGATATATAGAAGAGAAACAAAATCAAAAACAAAACACAACCCTAGTAACCTAGTGACATAGAACTTTAACCACCTAGAATGCCTGATGTCAAGTAAAATTAAATATCCGTATGTACAAAACTGACCTCTAATGTTTTGTGTTGTGATTCTCTTTTGGGGGGATAAAGTTACAAACATTTAATGCTAACCAGTCACAAAGGTGACAAATACAAGTTGGGCACTGCACTAGACTGTTCCATCCTTGCAATTTGGAAAATACTTTAGGCTAGTTTGAAATAGTAGACAAATAGCCTGAAACTCTACAATGACTATCAAAGGTGGACTATGACCTTCAAAACCTATTTTAAAAAAATGCCTTAAAGGTACATATTAACAAGGTTTTCCCTTCAGACTACAGGAGCCTTATTATTCTTCTGTGCAAGGTATGTCTATGTTTAATGAAACTGACAGTTATTATTTCACCTGTTGATTTAATAGTGAAGTAAGCCTCCTAATTTCCTTAATTAACAATGGGAGTACAAAGCAGAAATTATTTGTGTTATTGTTAGTTGGGTTAGATGATTATTAAATGTGTTTTAAAAAGAGTATGTCGGACTGATATTTTAGGACTACTTTTCCAAATGTGATCCCTAGAGAAGTCCCTGGAAATGAGTTATATTTTTCTAGAGTACTGTTGTAGAATGCAACATGTAGCATAGACTGTAAGAATTCTTTGTGGTACTGGGATCTGAACTTATGGCCACATACTTGCTAGGCAGGCATTCTACCATTGAGCCATGCCTCTAGCCTTTTTTTTTGTCTCTTGGGGGCATGAGTATGTGCTACCATCTTTCGATGCTTACATCTCCCAGATAGCAGGGATAATGGGCAAAGGTCATTGTGCTCAGCTATCTTTACAGATTGTGTAATGAAAACATTTTTTTCCCACTGACTGGCTGGAACTCTAATACTCTCAACCTCAGATCCCTATGTAGTAATGATGATAAATGCTCACAAAGACACCTATATATTCATTCACTAAGAAAAGGTCATGAATTTTCTCAATATTGTAAACCATCTGCTCCAGATCTCCACCTTGACAACTAGGCTTACAGGCAGAAGCCACAGATGTCTAGTGCATCTTATTTTTAATATGACTCTATTGTTTTTTATCTTATAGCTCACATTGACTTTTCAACAAGCATAGGATATAATGAGATGTCTAGTGCTAGCAAAATAACAACTAATAGATAAATGTTTAAATGAATATTCTAAAATGCAATCCATAATTAAAGCAAAAACTATACATCAAAACAATTCAGTGAAAGGACAAAAATGACTAAGACATTAATAATTCAGGCATTTAAAAATTAAAACTTAGGGACAAATTCAAGGAAAATGTACCAATATCTCACTGCCTATGCTGTTAGCATGACCCTGAAATGCCTTCTAAAGAAAATCAAGGCGGTGGTAATTTCTAGATCCAACTAAGGAAACAAGGCACTCTTCCCCTTCAATCTCACAAGAGCACTGATTTGGTCCTCAAGCTCAGGATGTTGCTTCTGCCTTGCCTTCCTCTATAAACACATAGCTACTCCTGGAAAGATATCCAACTCATGTTGCAAAACACAAAAGTGTGTCCTTGCCATCACACAGGGAAAGTTGAAACCAGAGGAAATCTGTACAAACTTGGTTACACAAACCCTTAACTTCCCAGCCCCTCTTCTGCCCAGTTAACGTCGTCAGTTATACTACAGTGACCACTACAGCCTCTCAGCTTCTCCCCCTTGTCCAGATTAGCAGTGTTTGAGGCTAACTGACTTTGTTTGGGTTCTCAGGGCTCCTGTGCCATGTGAGTTGTATATTAAATGATTCTCTTTTGCTTTTTTTTCTCTGCTAGTCTGGCTTATGTCAATTTCATTAGCACATGTAGCCAGTATTGGAAAGGAGATGGAAGTGATGTCATCTTGGATCCCTTACACTAATGAGCTTTGCCGTTTTGTCACACTTCCATTGAATTGCACACTATGATAAACGCTTAGTTGCTATCCTTTCTTAGCTCTTAACAAGTCTGTCGGAGATGTAGTCGTCAATACACACTGGGTGCTAAAGGTCTCAACCAAGAATCATAACGGGGTTCTACTTCCTGGAATATTTAACAACAATGTCCAAGTTCCTTTTATTATGATTACAGATCTTATTTCCATATATCTACATAACATTTCATTGCTTATATTGGTCTCTATTCAAAATGAATAATCACAAGTTAAATGCTAGGTGATAGAAAATTAATAATGCTTTCTATGGCTTCCTTCATTTCTCACCCACATTCTGGGAGCTTTTACTAGATATGGTATTTCAACATCTTCCTATAAGGCAGGATTAGCTCTTTCATCACTTTGCTTATTTAAAAGTTCATTCAAAGGTGAATATAACCCTTTTATGGGATAGGCTTTATTCATTAGAAATGGCTTTTAATCCATGATAGACTATGAAAATTTCAGGGCAGCTATTTGAGCTTAGTCATTTTTCTTTATATGTTTTATAGCGAAGTAATAAAATCATATCAGGTTTTTTTTTCAATCATCAGTCGTGGGGCTTGTACTTTGGGCCTGGGTGCTGTCTCTGACCTCATCAGCTCAGGTCTAGCACTCTACCACTTTGAGCCACAGCACCACTTCTGTTCTTTTTTTGGGGGGGGGGGCAGGGGATAAATTGGTGAAAAGAGTCTCATGAACTTTGCTGTCTGGGCTGACTTCAAATCAGGATCCTAAGATCTCAACCTCCTGAGTAGCTAGGATTGGAGATATGAGCCACCAGTGCACAGCTTCAATCATACTTACTTTATAATAGAAAAAATACAAACATTTTTAGTTATTTCAGTGACTCTAACACTGCTTTCCCCCAAATCACTGGGTAAAATACTAGCAGTTATTACCAAGGGAGGGTGATGACTACTGGAAACAAAGTGAAAAAAATATTAAGAGATTAATTTTATTAAGCAGTTACTATTTTACAATTTTATGAGTTCCTCAAAATGTCAGTAACATGCTTTCATTTTCTCTCAAACTAGAGATCTTCTTTAGTGGTCCATCTAACATAAGTCTTCTCATACCAACTTTTTGCATGTTGTTTTTTTTCTAAAATATCTTTATGTGACCTTCACTTTTCAGGGTAATAGTACAGGGATATGCAACCAAAGTTGTCAAATGCATTCCCCTATGTGTAAATGATATGTCATTATCATTCCACTTCTTTTCTATTGGAAAGTCAGACAGACATCCAGCAAAAATGTACCTAATATTTGCAGTTTGAATGGTTACAAACTTTCCAGTGTGGCTTTCATGATTTCTTATAAGATGTTAGTTTTTTTAAAAATTTTTTTTGTTTAATTTACTTACTTGGTATTTTTAAAAAGGAGTGTTGGCATTTTCTTGCCAACAGTAGAAAACTACTAAATAGCATTTCCTTTCCTCTTTCTTCTACATCTCTTCTCTCTTTCTGGGACTCCAATTACACTTGAGTTAGAATTCTTCAAGATGATGCAGTTTTCTTTTTTTTTTTATTTTTTTTGATGATGCAGTTTTCTTCTTACACATTTTCTCATTTTTGTTTTCTGTAAGGGTTTCCTTCCATACTTCCTTTGTGTTTTATTTTATTTTATTATCAGGGTGATGTATAGAGGGTAGTGAGTATATTACTTCTTGAATATTGTTATCCCTTCCCATGTTTTTCTCCCACTTTCCTTCCCCACTTCTATACTTCTAAACAATCATTTATTTCAACTCTATGATTTTACTTTCACTTATTTTTACATGTCTCAGACTTCCAGTAAAATATGATATCTTGTTTTTAGTATATTTAATCAAAGCCACTGTTGATATCTCCATCTATGCTTTGCTTATCATTATAGTTCTTGATTCTTTTTTTCTTTTGCACCTGAAAAAAATGAATGTGGGGGGGACCAAAACATGAGAAAGGGTATCAATGTTTGTGAAGTAATGCACCTTCTATCTGGTGAATATAATGTAACCCTTCTATTAATTGCAATAAAAATACATGAAAAAAATGAATGTGGGAAATGTGACTAAACTCCAGGGGCATGTGATAAATTATACAGGACCCTAGATACTCATACACAGTGAAATCAAATGAGGATACTATTAAGAGAGAAACATAAAGGTGCAATGCCTAGGTGGCTCTCCAAATCTATATAAAATAATATATAGGGAGAAGGGAAAATGGGAGAAAAATATGAGAAGTGGTAAAATGTTCAAGAAGTAATGTACTCACTAATGAATGTAACTGTAACCCCTCTATACATCACCCTGACCATAAAATAAAAGTAACAACTATATAAATACTGAAAAGGTATGTGTATTTTTTCTTTTCCTATTTTTTTAAATTTTTAGGTTTTGTTGATTCTGTCTTTATGTGTGCTGTATCCAAATGTACACATTCAGAAGGATTGGGGAGAAAATTGAAGGAGAAAAAGGTGAAAAGGCACATCAGTGGAGTTCACGGGACACTGATGAAAGTGAACTTTATAGTTGATGGATTTTAGACTGGAGAGAAAGACTGGGAGAGAGTAGGGAAAAGGAAAAGACAGTGTACAAAGGAAATGTACTCATTATCCAACTCATGGAATCATAATACATCACTTCTATAATAACAATAAAATAAAATAATGAAAAAAAATACAGGAGATCCAGAAGATGTATTTCTCCTCTAGGGAAGGGGATTAATTTACTTCTGGGTGTCAGCCTGGATTTGGAAAGACTTCAGATTCGTCAGAGTGAGACATTCAAAAGCAGGGCTGGTGGTCTTTCATTTCCTTCTAGGGTGTATTTTTCAAGAGTCTCAGGTAAAAGTCAGGAGATCTGTCCAAGCCTTTTCTCCAAAATATAAACTCCATTGTTTGCATCCTTATTAAAGTCATGGGCCAGCAGCTTTCCTTAGAATGCCATCCCCTTTGTACCCACATTCTGTTCTGAGACTCAAGACCTTGTACCATTTAGGTTGAGACAAACGACCCTCTGAACAAAGGCTGCTTAAAATATCTTCCTTGATTCCTTTTTATTTTTCTTTCCATTTGGAATCTTACCTCCAAAACCTTTCCTTCCTTTACAGTGTTTAGACTTCAAATATCTTTTTGTTGTTATTTTATGTGGCTTTCATCACTGTGCTTGGAGATAGAGTCAGCCTGATATAAACCACTTGTCATAGGCCAAATCTGTCTTTCCTTCGCAATCTATGGGTTTATGTGTTGCTTTTTAATAAGATGATCCTGTAAAGTACTTTTACAGTATTTCTAAAGACATATAAAACATTCAATGATCCAGTTTAAAAGATTGAATAAGGAATCGAAATTGTGCATAGAATCATGACCATAGAAACAAGAGCCATCTGAGGTGTGACTGTTACTGTTGTTCTTAATGTACTATGCTATTTCTCATCTCTTTTGTTGTCCCTTGATTATCTCATATTGTTACAGTATCTTACCTTGTTATTTGATATATTGTATATATGTTTGTTTATTTGAAATAGGATAGGGAAGGGGGAAAAATAAGATGAGGGGAGGGAAATGGGGACAAAAACATGAGAAGCGGTAGCAATGATTGTTAAGTAATGCACTTTCTATCTGGCGAATATAATGCAACCCTTCTATTAATTACAATTAAAAATAAATAATAAAAAAGATAATAAAAGGAAAAAAAAGACTCATGACTGTTTCATCAATACAAAAGAGAACCAAAATAAGCAAAGAATTTGATAGGCTTTTCTGTAAGTTGAAAATAATGGATTGAAGTTGGGCAAGATGTTTCACACCTATAATTCCTGGATTCTGGAGGCCAAGGTAGGAGGATTACAAGTTTGAGGCCAGTCTGAGGTACAGTGTAAGATTGTGTGTGTGTGTGTGTGTGTGTGTGTGTGTGTGTGTGTGAAAGAGTGTATACATGAAGAAAAAGACAACAATACTCTGAATTTGTTGCTGAGACAACCATTAGTATTTGCAGGTGAAATATATTAAGCTTGACGTATGAAAGAATGAGTTTCAGATAATTAATGAGCTGATATCCAGCATATTGTAAGCTACAGTGTTAAATCTTCTATGTATAGGAGATAATTGATGAATGCTTCTTTGTATAAATAAGCTTCAAGGGAGAAGATATAGAAAAAAAGAAGGAAGTTGCATCTTATATTATGAATCCCAGGTGTCTAAAGGCAAGATAATGAATAGGAAAGCTTTATCTCAGCAAAAGTACTGCCTGATGCACCCAGTTTTGTTTTTTTTTAGAATTTTCATCATTCACTGATTTATTCTGTGTAAGTGTTCTTTATTTCTAATTTACTTTATTGTTTTAGAGATGATATACAGTGGAGTTACCTTTCCATACATCAGGTAATAAGTACATTTCCTTTCACATAGTGTCATCTGTTCCCTCATTCTCTCACATTCTCTCCCTCTCATCTCTGCCCATACATTCCATAGTCTACTTTCATCAATGTCCCATGCAGTCAGTGTGCTCCACTGCTCACTTTTTCATCATTTTTCCCTCTGATTATATGCCTTTCTCCCACCCTCCCACAGGTCGACAATATCCATCTATGCCTCTTCCACAGATCTCACAATTATGATTGTGATAGGTTTTACTCTTACTGACAAGTTCTCATACATCTTAGTTCTCTTCTGCAGTTCTTGAAAAATCCAGAAATCCTTATCAGAGATTAATGAAAATGTAAGTGTACATTTTTTTGCTAAAAACAAAGCTTGGTTGTTCCCTGATTTTCTATTTTTTCCCCACCAAACTATAACTATCTGCCCAAAAAATAGATTTCAATGCTACAACTCCAATCAGGGCAAAATGGAGAAGAAAATCCAGATGACATAAATAGCATGATATGAATATTTTCCATGTATATTTTAATAGGCTGCATCATTAGCAACATGGATTGACAACAAGACTGAATGCAAGAACAGGAACATGCTAGACCATGGAAACATGCAGCTTGAAGTTTCTCTTGGCAGATTCCTTCTAGTCAAGGAACTTGTGTTGCTGACTTCAAGCTTAGCATTACTGTGCAACTCTATGATGTAGACTCAAGAAGGATAAGAAAGGAGGCGGCATACAGGGATTCAACTACGCTTCCTGAAATAATTTTGCCATTTAAGGGTTTTTAACTTAAATTAGGTACTGTTCAGAACTGACAATTAATAAGCAGTAAATCAAATATATTCACATATGCCATGTTTCATAGGCAGGGTTTATGAATCACTCTTTAGTTATGATAAGATGTAGGACTTCATAGAGACTCATAAAATAATATCAATGAACAGGATTAATAATCACTATGTTAGAAATGCTTTCCTAGGTACTTTATTTTCTTTGAGGCTATTGCAAAAGGAGTTGCTTTCCTGATTGTTGTCTCGTTCCTCTTACTGTTGGCATAGGGGAAGGCAGATGATTTTTGAGGGTTAATTTTGCACCCTGCTACCCTTCCAAAGTTTTGAATCAGCTCAAGGAGCTTGGGAGTGGACTCTATAGGGTTCTTTAAATACAGAATCATGTCATCTGCAAAGAGGGAAAGTTTCACTTCCTCTTTCCCTATTTGGATCCCCTTTATGCTTGCTTCTTGCCTTATTGCTCTGGCTAGGAATTCTAATACTATGTTAAAGAGGAGTGGAGAGAGTGGGCTTCCTTGTCTTGTTCCTGATTTTAAAGGGAATGGCTTTAGCTTTTCTCCATTAAGTATAATACTAGCTGTGGGTTTGTGATACACAGCCTTTATTATACTGAGGAATGTTCCATGGATTCCTAGTTTTTCCAGAGCTTTTAGCATAAAGGGGTGTTGGATCTTGTCAAATGCCTTTTCTGCATCTATTGAGACAATCATGTGATTTTGTCCTTACTCCTGTTGATGTGTTGAATTATATTAATTGATTTGTATATGTTGAACCAGCTTTGCCTCCCTGTGATGAATCCTGTTTGATCACAGTGTATAATTTTTTTGATGAGTTGTTGTAGACGGTTGGCCAGTATTTTGTTGAGAAGTTTTGCAATGATGTTCATCAAAGGAATAGGTCTATAGTTCTCTCTCTTTGATGAAACTCTGTCTGGTTTGGGGATGAAGGTTATACTGGCTTCATAGAATGAGTTTGGTAAGGAACCTTCATTTTCTATTTCGTTGAAGAGCTTGAGGAGTGTGAGCTCTGCTTTGAAGACCTTATAGTATTCAGCTGTGAATCCATCTGGCCCTAGGCTTTTCTTAGGTGGAAGGTCTTCTACTGCCATTTCTATTTCAGTGCTTGAAATAGGCCTGTTTAGTTGGGTTAGTTCTTCTTGGTTCAGTGTGGATATGTTAATATTGGCTTGAAATTCACCATTTCTTCTAGATTCTCAAATTTGTTGGCATAAAGCTTTGAAAAGTATTCCCTCATGATGCTCTGGATCTTGGTAATTTCTGTCATGATATTACCATTATTGTCTGTGATTTTGTTTATTTCGGTATACTCCCTTCTTTTTTTGATAAGATTTGCAAAGGGTCTGTCAATTTTAATTTTTTCAAAGAACCAACTCCTTGTTTTGTTGATTCTTTCCATAGTTTTTTTGGATTCCAAATCATTTAATTCTGCTTTGATTTTAATAATTTGCTTCCTTCTACTGGGATTAGGGTTGGTTTGTTCTAAAATCTAAGTGCCAGTTATTGTATATAGAGATAATAGAAATTTCCTTCTTGAATACTTTTTTGTTATATACATCATTTGAAATATAATGTAAAAATCAGTGTTAATAAATTCTTTAATAAAAAATACAGATTCTGAAAAAGAAATAAAGACCTCCATTGCTGCCTCAAACAAAAAAAAAAGAAATTCTTTCAAGGACTCTACTGTTCTGATTTACTTATTCAACAAAGAAAGGCTATGAATTCAACATTTTCAACAAGTCAGCAGAGGGCTCAGTGCGGTGGCACACAGCTATAATGCCAGCACATGGAATGCTGAAGAAGGGAGATTTTGAGTTTAGAACATCCCTGTGCTACATAGAAAGGTCCCATTTCAGAAAAAGAAATAGAAGTAAATTAAGAGAGAGAGGGAAAAAAAAGAAGAAATGAAGAAGTCACAAAAAAGGTCTAGAAGATACAACATACAACAAAACAGGACAAAACAAAACAACAACAAGAATGAACAGGAACACAAAGTCCTTTCTGAATTCCTAGCCATTATATAATATTGCCTTAGGAGAACATATATCTGACAAACGTGGATACAAAAGTTGGTAGAAAGAAGTCAACTCACAATTAATTAGCTTTGTGAAAAATAACATAGTCACCTGGGAGAAAAATGTTTCAATAAAAATTTCTTTTCTTTTCTTGTTTTCTTTTTGTTGATCATGGGGCTTAGATTCTAGACCTGGGCGCTGTCCCTGAGCTCTTCAGCTCAAGGCTACTGCTCTACCCCACAGTGGTGCCACAGCACCACTTCCAGTTTTCTAGTGATTAATTGGAGATAGGAGTGCCTGGGCTGACTTTGAACTGAGGTCCTCAGAGCTTAGCCTCCTGAGTAGCTAGGATTACAGATGTGAGTCATGGTACTGGCTTCTTCCCTTTTTTTTAACTCCTTTGAATTTTAAATAATTTTTAAACATAATGTTATGACTTTTGTCATATAAATATATTTTACTTATATGCTATAAGAATACAGAAATGGCATCCTGGTTTTAAAAATATAATAATCATAAAATTAGATAATTTTGGAAAAGGTATACTAGTTTCTCAAATTTTCAGTATACATAAATATGAAAATATTAGTTCCTTACTGAAGTAAAAAACAAATATAAAAAATAAAAACAAAAGTACCAATTATAAAAGCATGATTTTTCCAGCTCAATTAATATATGCTATATGATTTCTTAAATGGTCTATTGATAAATTTCACACCAAAGTTCCTTTCAACTGGAAACCAGAAAATATGAAACATGATGACTAGAGAACCTTCCTGATTATATAGTTTATTTTCTAGCTTTCTTTGTTCCTTTTGTAACCTATTATTATTTTATGGAGGTGATAGAAGGATTTTCTAGATTAAAACACAGTAACTGATAAAGTTTATAGTACAGTCTTTTGGCAAGCTCTACTGAATCCATTGCTCCTGGCTCCTGATATTTATCTTGTGAAGAATACTTGGAAAAACTTGGAGTGAATTTTAGGAAGATTGAGAATACTCTCATCTTCCCCTCAGAAGCAAGTGGAAGCACTTTACAAAGACTGCGCTCAATGTTAGCCTAATCTCTGGCTGCCCTACAGGAGAGGAACCCTGGTTAAGTTGAGCAAAGGTTGAGGCTATAAGATCCTTAATGTTTACTACAATTATTTGATAAGTCTGATCAGCCAGTTTGCCAGTTTCCAAAAACATTAAGCTGGCAAAACTAGATAGAGATAGGAGCTGAGTCAAGGCTTTGGGAACTTAAGATAATGCTGGAGGATCAAGCTCAAGCAGTGGCTGTAGAGGAGGGAGGGCATGAGGGGATATTGGAGCCCGTGGTGTATAATGTGTGTTGTTGTTGGCAGCTCTACCTGCAGATACCAAGGTGACCCCCACTTTATGAGACTGTAAACCTTAGTGTCAGTGGCCACCTGGAGTCATTGACAATGGAACTCCACTAAAGGCTTGCAGGCTATAAAAGTGTCCTGCTCTACCTGATGCCTCCAGTCAACCACTAAGAACAAACCAATGTGATTTATATCTATGCTTGGGAGAGTTATAAAAATGATCAGATCTGAAACATTCCCTTTAAAACATCCCTCGATGTTACAAAATAGAAAGCTCTACATGGATATGTCACTGTCCCATTCCCGCTCAGTCTTAGAAAAAATATAAAATAAGTTATGAAAGCAAGCTAATTAATGGAAGCTGATGAATAGTCTGATGAACATAAAAGATGTTGACTCGGTGGTAGACACTGCTGAATTTTTGTTTGCTTTTACATTTAGTGAAAATGCTGATTATTTTAATATTAGTAATTTTAAACTGTCCTACTATGTATCCAGTTTTGTGCTTGTGTTAGCATACTACCATACCTACGTTGGTGTGTGTGTGGGGGGGTCAGACATAAATTTTTGTATTATTTCTGTGTGGTAGTCGGCTCTTAGGAATTATTGGAAGGCTATTTATCATATCATTCCTGGAATGGCTTTGCTATTTTGTATTTATTCTTGAGAACTCTAATAAAAACAAGATGTGGTTGAGTGCTGCTGAGCCTGATGCTTTTGTTTATGAGTCAAACTTTAATATAAATATTACTTGCTTTTGTTTCATTTACATAGTCAACAGCATAAACAAATTCACATAAAAGCACTAGGATAGACATAAGGTAGATGATAAGACTTACCAAAGTATAAGCAAAAGTATTCACTCTGGACCACTGATGTTTACCTTAACAATGAGGAATCAGAAGCAAGAAATGTGATGATATAAGTGAGTTAAAATAAAATCTTAAGTTTCCTATGTATTTTTTCTCATTCATAACATCTTAGGACGTATAATACAACTAGTTGAATATAATTATGTATAACCATGGTAAGAGGAGTTTTCAAGATGTTTGGGAATCAAAATCAGAAGCTTCCTCTTCCCTCCCCCCCCTCTCTCTCTTTCTTTCTTTTTTCTTTTTGCCAGTCCTGGGGCTTGAACTCAGGACCTGAGCACTGTCCTTGGGCTTTCTCTAGGCTAGATAATACCAACACTTAAGCCACAGCACCACTTCCAGCTTTTTCGATGTGTGTGGTTTCAAGAAATCAAACCTTGGTCTTCATGGATGCTAGGTAAGCACTGGACCACTAGACAAGACTATTACTACACCAAACTCCTGGCCCCCAGCTGCACATTTCTTTAGGTGCTATGGCAATCCGAAATTTTGTAGAATCACTATGCTTAGCTATCATCATTGCAACCCTCTATTTTCTCTTGAATATATTAAAAAGATTTGTCTGTTTCTTCATCCCCTATTCCCAATGAAGTACCAAAGAATCATTAAGAGGGAGACAAGATGGGTCATTTACAGTGGTGGTCCATAAAATATCATGTCATCTCACCCTCTTAGCCCAGCCTCTACACTCCCCATAGGTTCTTGCTTCACTGAAGGACAACAGAAAAACTTCTATGTTACCTCTTATTAATATCATCTTGCTACATTTTCCATATGTGCAAATCTCCCAAAAAGAATTATAAACCAAGAAGATTGGAGGGAAAAATAAATTGATTAGCCCAGATCAAGTGGCTCTGATTCACCTGTGATAAAATAATAAATTGTTGACCTTTTTAGAAACACATTAGTGATGTTTTACTTAAGAGATCCTCTTTTCTTGGAACTAATATGTCTCTAAAATGTCAGGCTTTATTCCCTCATCATTAAATGAATCAGGCTTAATATGTTTCTTCTGTCAAGTGACTGTTTTAAATAAGTCAAAAGGCCATTCTGAATGTCAATGTAAAGATAGCTTAGGTGGAAAAATAGAAAGACAAATAAAAGCTGATCTATGGTGAAGCAATGTAGAAAGCCTGCTCTCTTTTCATAATTAGAGAAAGTACTCTTAAGGACAATCAAATAGTATGGCTCCAATTACTACAAAATGTCCTAAATGAGAAACATCCACTAATTATTTTGTATACAATTTCTCTCCAAGAAAATTAGTCTCCCCAAATTGCCAGACACAGGGTAAAGATGCATCCAGATTAATTACATTAACTAAAGTGAAAAGAACAGAAAATGTGTTCATTTGGAACCAATAAAGAACTGGGTAAGCCATCATTAGAATGCATTTGCTTGGATATATCACATAAGGTTCACCCTTTTTAACTTCTGCTGATTAAACTGTAAGTTGGCTTATGGAAATTTATATAGGAAGAGTACTTTCCAAAGGATAGATATCATCATGGGAAGTTATATTAATGTCATAGTTTTCTTCAAAACCTAAGGCAGGTAGGGTTTGTGGCTAGGCTATCAAAGTCTCTGTCATTTAGTCCTACAGTTTTATTTTGCATTTATTTCCATTTATAATCATTTACAACACTAGCAGTAATTCTTACCTTACTGACTGCCAAAACAAGCCAAGGACCAGATCGAACCAAATAACAGAACATCCAAGAGACACTGTAATTATCAGTCTCAGGCTCAGTCTCACCTCTGATACTCAACAGTACCAATTTATTTTAATGTATCTATTGAATTAAACAAAATAAAACAGATGAGTTCCATCCAAATGCTTCAAGTATTTGCTGTTGGACACATATTGTGCATTGGGTTACTGTAACTCCAAATGTGTCAGAGGACAAATTTTCCATGGACCAGATTCTGATCTATGGGAGAAATACTTAGGATTTACCAGCAAACTGAAGTGGAATTCAATGAGTTGATTTACTTTAACTAAAATCCTAAGAATACTAACAGATTTCATATTCTGTCCATCTGTCAGGGGCTAAGATTACCCTACTTTTTAGTATCAATGTTAAGGCAAAGAATCATTAGGTGATTGTGCATTTCAAAGATAAAGAGATAAATTAGAATGCTGTTGAAGTATTATTCAGTTATAAATCCTTTCCTGTACAATAGAAAATTCAGGTAATATTGCACATTAAAACAATTGGAAATCCCACCATTTATACACATAAGTTAGTGCTAACTCATCTAGTTAGCTTTCTGCCATGGTTTAATGCCCATTTTCCTTTTTTTCCAACACTGTCATTCTCCCTAATGTGTGTCCTCTGTTGACCATAGATGGGGCTCAGCTTTATATTTTTCAAGAAGGCCTAAGTACAACTGGCTTTTGTGGCCATTGTATTTATTCAGAAACATTGAAGCTACAATATATACTCAGATATGTTTATTTATTATGCTTTCTAATTGAAAGTGATATGCACATGCATAAATGTGTAAGTACATACACACATTCATTACTATGCACAAACGTATGCACACAAAATTTATGCTTTGAACTTAATGTGTAACAGTAATACAGTAAACTCCCTATTTTCTGCTTTTCTCCTGTGAAAGGCAATGTTGTTATAATGTATTCATTTCAGCAGTATTACATATATGTCCAAACACATTGCATGGGTGATACTTCTAGACCCAAACATTTTTCACCCCTTGGTACTGGGAACTAAACCCAATACGTCCTCTATCACTTCAGCCACATCCTGGCCCTTTAAACTCATTCTCCTCCCCCCACCACTTTTATCTCAATTTTGTCATCACTGGAGTTTGAGAATTTTGCACTTGCTTGGCATGGGCTCTATCCAAGCACTTTCTTGCATTCATTATATTTTGAACACTGTCTTGCCGTAACGACCAGGCCATGCTGAATCTATGCGGGGTTCTACTATTTAAACCTCCCACTAACTGACAGGTGCCAAGTGCACCATGTCAAGCTTTTATTAATTGAGGTGGAATCTCTAGCTTTTTGCCTGAGCTGGTCTAGAACCACAATTCTCCCTATCTCTATGTCCTGAGCAGCAACAATTACAGGCTTTAGCCGGTTACCTACTGCTGTTTGAAGCAAATCTTAGACATTATAACAGTCCACTCATAACTTTCATATCATACAAGCAGCACTGCAGAAAAGGTAGAAAGCCTTGTTTTTAAGAGAAAATTTTTACTAATCTTCAAACACAGAGATACACTTTCTGATAAAAGACGATTTAATTTCATTTTGTCTGTTCTTATAGAGATTTCTAATCACTCAGTTCTATTGGAGCTGAGAATTTTTTATTTGATTAGTATAACTGACAACTCATTATTTTTTCCCTTTCAGCTGGTTAATATGAACATACAAATGCTAAACAATCCTCATGGCTGATGAAAACTAAATTACAGACTATTCTACAAAGAGTACATACAAGAACTGAAAATTTAAAATGAAATTTAATTCATCTTTACATGATTGATTCAACATTAGCCTTGTCCTCTTTATTGTTAAAATGAGCACAAAGGAAGTATATCTGTAAATGAACAGCTGTGTGAGTACTTTCAATGAATACAAAAAAGCAGCACAAGGTTTCTTCATACTCCTTTTAAAAACTGTTAATACAGGGGGGAAGGAAGATGGCGCCGAGACAATAGGGACGCTGCCTAGCTCTCTCTGACAAAAAGAGAGAACCAGGGAGTCCCACGAGCCAACTACCTAAAGAAATCCACAACAACAAACTCAAAAAGCAACGGAGAAGGACTCAAACCGGAAAAGAAATCCAGATGAAGCTCACATCCAACTTTCTCAAAGAATTCAGAACGCGAGGACCCCTCCCCCCCTCTCGCCCAAAGCCTTGGAAAGCCGCGCCAGACCAAGCCGCAAAAAGCGGCTTTAGCGGGCTCCGGCTCCACGCAGGGAAAGCAGGGGCGGGCACCGGCTCTAACCCACGAAAAGCGGCGGCAGTGGAGGGCACCAGGCTGGGAGCCCAACGGCTGCAGAAACCAGCACAGAACCGCGCCAGCGAACGGCAGAAGCAGTGGAACCCAGACACGGAACCAGAACAGCAAGCGGTGGAACCCAGATGCAGAACACAGGTGGCGGCAGAGACCCGAGGGGAGTGAAAGACTCCCCACCACCGTGGAGCACCCGCAGACGGACGCAGAGGCGGGAGTAATACAGCGCATCCCCAAACACATCGGGAAAGCGGAGCGGGTGCCAAGCAATAGAACTTAACTCAGACCCCAACACCCCGCCCGAGAAAGACTGGCAGGAGCAGGGGGGCAAGGAATTTAGAATCCTGTCCCTCCCCTCAACAGCCCCCTCCCTCAGGCCATTGACTGGAGATTGACAGGCGGGCACCCATAAGACCCAGCACCCCACCAAGGGAGGCGGGGCTGCCCCAACTCCCACCTGCCCAACGGGCTCAACCCCCAGCCCTCTGACTGGAGACTGACAAGAGGGCGGACCCTAAGACTCAGCACCCCACCAGGGGAGGCGGAGCTGTCCCAGCTCCCACCCGCCCACCAGGCTCCTCACCCAGGCCACTGAATCTGGAGAGTGGAGGGCTTTGGGACCCTGACTTACAAAAGTGGGTAGGGGGTGCGGGTAAATAGGAGCCAGCATCTGCCCCCCCTCAATTCTCGAGCGGGGCATCCTCCAGCTGGGAATCCTGAGCAAGACACCACCGAGGGCCCCCCCCCACAGTCACAGACTCTGACAAAGCAGTGGAAACACAGCAGGGATCTGAAGGGCTGACCAGCAGCCAAGCTCCCCTTCTGAGAACCAAAAAGGCGCGGCTCCGCCCTTGGAGCCCACATCCCCAGCTGGGCACCGCCCCTGGGAACAGAGGGGCCTCCTGCTGGACTGCTGAGAGCTCCTGAAATTCTCAATCCCCACACCCTTGGCTTGGGGCCCCCCCTGGAAGCAGCACAGGAAAACGTCTGCCAACCGCGCTCAGATGGAAGCTTGCAGATCCATCCCATGGTCCACTGTGAGGCCACTGGTTGGGCTAAAAGCTAGTCGTGCAGCAACACATAAGTTTTATTCTAATACTTTCTAAACTTTGTACTCAAATACGCTACCTACTTACCCCCTGACCTCTCTCATTCTATTTTTCTATCTCTGGACCTCAGCTCCTCTTTCAACCCTTATACTGCATGGATCTACACTTGATGGCTGTTGAGCAACATTGTATATCTAGGTGTTTAATCATTCTCTAGGCTCAGAGGGACTTAAAGACAATAGAGATTGGATTGAGAGGCTTATTGTTTTGGATATAAATCTCTTATCAATGAATAATTAGACTAGTCGGTAACTGCACAAAAAGAAAGAGTGATAACACCAATCAAAACTTGTGAACATCTAGATTCTGCCAGCTACAGAGGTCTAGGTTGGTTATATCTGAAAAACTATAATCGTGTTTAGTATTAATCTTGCTCCCATTTTCAAATGGGCAGAACAAGAAACTCAAGAAAAATGTCAAATCAAGAAACAACATCTCCCATCTCCCCCACCCAATGTAAACAGCCCATGGAAGAGTCACTGGCAAACCTAGAGGAGAGTCTTCCAAGTGCTGTACAAATGCAATTGATAAACATCATTAATGAAAAATGTGAAAACATAAAGAAAGAGATAAGGGAGGAAGCCATAGCTGAACAAGAGGAAACCATAAACAAGGTGATAAGTAAAAAAGAAGAAGCCATAAAGGAGGCCATAATAAAGGCTGTTCAAAGAAAGATGGATGAATTCATAGAATCCACAAATAAAAAGGTGACCGAACTCCAGCAAATGTTCAAAGAAAATAAAGCTACTGAGCTAACCACTCAAATGGAAATCAAGGAGCTAAAGAAATCCATACATGATCTAAAAGAAGAGATGCAAGGCATCAAAAATGAGCAATTAGTAGCAAGGGAGATGAAAAATAAAGTAGATAGCTTTGATAGCAGGTTAGACGATGCAGAGGAGAGACTTTCCGGGGCTGAAGATAATTTAGTTATTATAGAGAAAGAACAGAAAATGAGTCAATCCAAATCTAGGAAAAATGAGAGAGCGCTTCAGGAGGTCCAAGATACAATTAGGAAGCCTAATTTAAGGCTAATTGGTATTGAGGAGGGTCTGGAGAAAGAGGTCAATGGTATTGGAAATATACTTCAGGGAATCATCTCAGAGAATTTCCCAAATATCCAGAAGGGCAGACCCATCCAGATACAAGAAGCTTTTAGAACCCCAAACAGACCTGACCAGAAAAGAACATCCCACCGCCACATCGTAATCCGAACTGGATCAGTAGAAACCAAAAAAGGATCCTAAAGGCAGCCACGGAAAAGGGTTCAGTAACCTATAAAGGAAAACCAATCAGAATAACCCCAGATTACTCAGCAGAGACCATGCAAGCAAGAAGTGACTGGAAGCATATATGTCATGCCCTTAAGTCAAATAACTACCAACCAAGAATACTGTACCCAGCTAAGCTCTCATTCATAACTGAGGGAACAATAAAAACATTCCATTCCAGGGAAAAGCTGCAACAATATGTCGCAACAAAACCAACACTACAGAGAATTCCGAAAGATGTTCTATACATAGAAAACCAAAATAAATGCAATATAGGGAAAGAAATGACACCTAAAGAGCATACCACCTAAGGACCACAAGAACTGTCAAGACAC
The DNA here is from genome assembly GCF_031878675.1 of Megascapheus bottae. Classification (NCBI taxonomy): domain Eukaryota; kingdom Metazoa; phylum Chordata; class Mammalia; order Rodentia; family Geomyidae; genus Megascapheus; species Megascapheus bottae. The sequence continues at coordinate 23,038,269 of NC_143510.1, forward strand.
AGGCCCAAATAAAAGCTTTTAAAAATGGTAGGACCTAATAAATATCTCTCAATCCTAACTCTCAATATCAACGGACTCAACTCTCCAATTAAACGGCATAGGCTGTCTAGTTGGATCAAAAAGCAAGAGCCATCGTTCTGCTGTCTTCAAGAGACACATCTTACCCAAAAAAACAAGCATCTTTTGAAAGTGAGAGGTTGGAATAAACTCTATCAAGCTAACGGCCCCCATAAACAGGCTGGAGTTGCCATCCTCATATCAGATAAAATAGACTTCAAACCAAAATTAGTAAGAAAAGACAAAGAAGGTTACTACATACTACTAAAGGGATCTTTCCTCCAGGAAGACATAACGATCCTAAATATTTACACACCCAATCCCGGAGCTCCAAACTTCATCAAGCAAACTTTACTTACACTGAAACCATACATAGATCGAAATACAGTGATTGTCAGTGACTTTAACACACCACTTTCACCTATGGACAGATCAACAAGGCAAAAACTCAACAGAGAAACCTTAGAACTGAACAACTATATAGAACAACTAGATCTAACAGACATCTGCAGAATATTCCACCCAGCAACAACACAATATTCGTATTTCTCAGCAGCACATGGAACATTTTCCAAAATAGATCACATGTTAGGCCATAAAAAAAACCTGGACAGATTCAGAAACACAGAAATTATTCCATGCACACTCTCAGACCACAAAGGCATCAAACTGGAACTGAACACACATCTCCACCAACGAAAACCCTGTAACTCATGGAGACTGAACAACACATTGTTGAATCACCAATGGGTCATCGAAGAGATCAGAACAGAAATCCAACAGTTTATGAAATTTAACAGTAAGGAGCACACAAAATATCAACTCCTTTGGGACACAGCAAAGGCAGTACTCAGAGGAAAATTTATAGCGCTGAGTGCCTACAACAACAAGTTGGAAAAATTGCAAACCAACAAGTTAATGTCTCACCTTAAGCTCCTGGAAAAAGAGCAACAAACCAACCCTAATCCCAGTAGAAGAAAGCAAATAATTAAAATCAAAGCAGAATTAAATGATTTGGAATCCAAAAAAACTATAGAAAGAATCAACAAAACAAGGAGTTGGTTCTTTGAAAGAATTAACAAAATTGACAAGCCCTTAGCAAATCTTACTAAAAAAAGAAGAGAGCATATCGAAATAAACAAAATCGCAGATGAAAATGGTAATATCACGACAGAAATTACCAAGATCCAGAACATCATGAGGGAATACTTCTCAAACCTTTATGCCAACAAATTTGAGAATCTAGATGAAATGGATGAATTCCTTGACAATATTAACATACCCACACTGAACCAAGAAGAACTAAGCCAACTCAACAGGCCTATTTCAAGCTCTGAAATAGAAATGGCAATTAGAGAACTTCCACCTAAGAAAGGCCCAGGGCCAGATGGATTCACAGCTGAATTCTGTAAGGTCTTCAAAGCAGAGCTCACACCAATACTCCTCAAGTTTTTCAACGAAATTGAAAATGAAGGTTCCTTACCAAACTCATTCTATGAAGCCAGTATAACCCTCATCCCCAAACCAGACAGAGATTCATCAAAGAAAGAGAACTATAGACCTATATCTTTGATGAACATCGATGCAAAACTTCTCAACAAAATACTGGCCAACCATCTACAACAACTCATCAAAAAAATTATACACTATGATCAAACAGGATTCATCACAGGGAGGCAAAGCTGGTTCAACATACGCAAATCAATTAATATAATTCAACACATCAACAGGAGCAAGGACAAAAATCACATGATTGTCTCAATAGACGCGGAAAAGGCATTTGACAAGATCCAAAACCCCTTTATGTTAAAAGCTCTGGAGAAACTAGGAATCCATGGAACATTCCTCAATGTAATAAAGGCTGTGTATGAGAAACCTACTGCTAGTATTACACTTAATGGTGAAAAGCTAAAGCCATTCCCTCTAAAATCAGGAACGAGACAAGGATGCCCACTCTCTCCACTACTCTTTATCATAGTACTAGAATTCCTAGGCAGTGCAATAAGGCAAGAAGCAAGCATAAAGGGGATCCAAGTAGGGAAAGAGGAAATAAAACTATCACTCTTTGCAGATGACATGATTCTGTATTTAAAGAATCCTATAGACTCTACTCCCAAGCTCCTTGAGCTGATTCAAAGCTTTGGAAGAGTAGCAGGCTATAAAATCAACCCTCAAAAATCAACTGCCTTCCTTTATGCCAACAGTGAGAGGAACGAGGCAATAATCAGGAAAGCAACTCCTTTCACAATAGCCTCAAAGAAAATAAAGTACCTAGGAATTAGCTTAACTAAGAATGTAAAGGACCTTTTTGACGAAAACTTTAAAACCCTAAAAAAGGAAATTAAAGCCGAACTAAGGAAATGGAAAAACCTTCCATGCTCCTGGATTGGAAGAATCAACATTGTGAAAATGACAATCTTGCCAAGAGCTATCTACAAATTCAATGCAATACCCATCAACATCCCAATGTCATTCTTTAAAGAAATAGAAGAGGCAATCCAAAATTTCATATGGAATAATAAAAGACCCCGTATAGCAAAAACACTTCTTAGCAGAAAGAACAGCGCTGGAGGAATTTCAATTCCAAACTTTAGACTCTATTACAGAGCTATAATTCTCAAAACAGCTTGGTACTGGCACAGGAACAGGCCTGAAGACCAATGGAATAGAACTGAGGACCCAGATATTAAACCACAGACCTATGGCCACCTAATCTTTGACAAGGGAGGCAAAAAAATAGAATGGAAGAAAGACAGCCTCTTCAACAAGTTGTGCTGGCAGAACTGGTTAAGCACCTGCAGAAAACTAAAGTTGGATCCTTCTTTGTCACCTTGCACTAGAATTAACTCCAAATGGATCATAGACCTGGAGGTAAAAGCTGACACACTGAAAACTTTACAAGAAGGAATAGGAGATACACTAGGCCTCCTTGGCACAGGTCGAAACTTTCTTAATAAGGACCAAGAATCACAACAAATCAGAGAAAGGCTGGATAAGTGGGACTGCATTAAACTGCAGAGCTTTTGTATGGCAAAGGACATAGCTAGTAAACTAATCAGGAAGCCTACAGAGTGGGAGAAGATCTTCACCAACCAAACAATGGACAAAGGCCTCATATCTAAAATATATCAACAACTCAAAAAATTGAATCACTCCAAAACTAACCTCCAAAGTAACACCCATCCCATTAAAAAATGGGCCAAAGACTTAAAGAGAGTCTTCTCTGAAGAAGAAACAAAAATGGCCTATAGACACATGAAGAAATGCTCCACATCTCTGGTCATAAAAGAAATGCAAATCAAAACAACTCTAAGATTCCACCTCACTCCAGTTAGAATGGCCAGGATCAGGAAAACGAATGACAACAGATGCTGGAGGGGATGTGGCCAGGAGGGATCACTACTACACTGTTGGTGGGAGTGCAAACTCGTTCAACCACTATGGAAAGCAGTGTGGCAGTGCCTCAAAAGGCTAAACATAGAACTCCCCTATGACCCAGCAATTCCACTACTTGGCATTTACCCAACCACCCAGAAACAAGGACATACTAAACCCACTAGCAGAACCATGTTCATTGCAGCACTATTCACCATAGCAAAGATATGGAACCAACCTAGATGTCCCTCAGTTGATGAGTGGATCAACAAGTTGTGGTATTTGTACACAATGGAATTCTATGCTGCTGTCAGAAAGAATGACATTGCCCCATTTGTTAGGAAATGGAAAGACTTAGAAAAAATCATATTAAGTGAAGTAAGCCAGACTCAAAGGAACTTAGGCTCAATGGTTTCCCTCATTTGTCATAATCAGTAGAAACCTTGGGCTCTACTAGCAGAGATCTGCAATAGAGCAAAATCTTGATACATAAGGCCATATAATGTGAAGCTAATTGAAAGGACCTCCAGGATATTGAAACAAAAGCCATATAATGAATGACTGTTGTCCTTAATGTACTATGTTGTCTCTCATCTCCTTTGCTGTCCCTTGGTTATCTCATATTGGTATAGTATCTCACTTTGTTATCTGATGTATTGAATTTATTTGTATTTGGATATTTGAAATTTGATAGGGAAGGGAGGAAAACCAAGACAGGTGGGGGGTGTGGGGGGGGGAGGGAAATGGGTACCAAGACATGTGAAAGGGTATCAATGTATGTGAATTAATGCACCTTCTATCTGGCAAATATCATGTAACCCTTTTACTAATTACAATAAAAAATTAAAAAAATAAAAAAAAACTGTTAATACAAAGTTCATTAACATCTTTTATTTAAGCCCACCAAGCCCTCAATTTATGAACATACAGCAAAACATGATAGTTCACAAACTATTTTTTTACCCATTTATTTAAAATATTGTATTTTTAAAAGATGTTTCTAGGTGAAGAATACTCAAGTTAAGGGCAATGAAACAAATATACAAATATACAAATAAGCATTCCTTCTATTTCCATGAAGATGATGAAAGGAAAGATGTAAGAGCGAACATCAGTCTTTACTTGTGTTGCAGTCTCAAGACCTGGGGGCAGAAAGGGTGGGGGCAATTTACATGATCATTAGCAAGTTTTATTGTTGGCATAGTCTCTGTAAAATGGGAATAATTGTTTTACAATAATCCACGTTGTACAAAAACAAACAATGAAAGAATGGATTTAAGAATGCTTCTGTAAATTATAAAGCTGTGAGCTCTTCTCTATTATTCTGCATTAGAGTTCAACCTCTTAAAGATGTAAAATAACATTGTAATTGCTCATTGGTGCTACCAAAATAAGAACCACAGGAGATTATTTTTTTATAAGAACAATACAATCTTGAGACTCTTAACTACTTCTTTTTCTGCAGTTTGAGTGCTCTGTGTCATGGTTGGCTTTGAAGAGAGTGAATTCCACTCCTCAGCAACCCCCCACACACATCCCATGAATTCTACCAGGTATGCTGTCTCTCCAGGGACCCCTAAAGCAGTAAGGTCAGTCATAGACTAGAACCTATGAACTTCTAAGCCAAAATATAACATTTTCACTTCATATCTTGTTCTGTTTGTTTTTTTTTCTTTGGGGGTGTTACAGTCATCACTATAAAATCACTAAGATGTTGTGAATTTAGGTTCACTGATCTATAATTTTGGTATTATGTCATCTAAAGTTTTCACTCCAAGAATGATGATAATTATATTCCAGTTCTCTGGTTTCTCATTAGCTCTCCTTCAATTATATTTGCAAAAGCAAATATAATTAAGTTTTAATTATAAGTGTGTTCAACCCACCTTAAATCAAAATGTGCCAGTGAAAAGCAAACAAGTAATGAAAACTGAGTTTATTGCATTTCTGTTCTTTCACATAGTCTGTATCTGCATTTTTGTTATAGACATTACCAGCAATTTTCATGTGACAAATAGCTCTTAGGAACTACTATGTATACTATTTATGCTTAGGTTCCCAAACAAAGCATATGTTTATGCCTACATTATATTCTGTGTTTGTTGTGATATCCCATTTAATTTCTTTTGTTATTGGTGGTGGCAGTCACCATGCTTGAACTCTGGGCCTGGGTTCTGTCCCTGAGTTTTGTTTTTTTTTTTACTTTCCATCCTTTATTTCAAAAAAGAGAGCAGTGATCAGAGGTCTAGGAAACAGTCCAAACTCAAGTCATCCCTATCAGGTAAAGATGCCCCTATTGGGAGGGCAGGGTGAGGGCACTGGTTTGTGCAGGGCAGGTGCTGCCCCAGGACGGTCTTGGGGGGAGGCAGTTTAAGACACTTGGCTGTGCTCTGGTTTCCACCGTGGGGAGCCCAGGTGGGAAGGACCTGTGGGGTTTTGTCCTAGGACCCCTCCCCACCATTCAGAGGAAGTTGGAGGAGCCCCAACAGCAGTCAAAAGACTGGGAGCCTGGACAAGCCAGGTTCCCCACCCTGCCCACTGGCTCTAGGTCCTGGATGGGAGTGAGCAAGTAACTTGTTCCCCCAGTGCCCAACAGGTGTCAGCAAGGGATACAGGCTGTGGGCTCCCACCTATGAAGTCCATTGGAGGGGAAGGATCAGGCTCATGAGAAATGTCCCAACGGAGCCAAGTAAGTGCCCAACACTGCATCAGCTGCCTATTATAGAAGCTTCTGGAAACAGTGGACTTGATGGCCTCCTTCCTGGGTATATGTGGTTTTCTTGTTTTGGTTTCATGTATCCCGTTAGGACCGATTCCTCAGGTGCCAGACTGGCTGGTGGGCAGGCAGCAGGCTGTGGGTGGGGCTGTTACTTCTTCACAATCTGGATGACATCTTCATGCTCCGTTGTGTGGGTCAGGCCCACTCGCTGAGGGCTGTACTTGGTGCTGGTGCCCCACACCAAGGCATACTTGAACTGGCTGGCAAGGGACCGGTGGATGCGATGGCACACGTGTTCCACAGAGACCCCTTTTCAGAGAATGATGGCATCTGTGAAGTCGGGCCTCTGTCCTCTCTTCTTGGTATAGATGCAGGTCAGGGCCAAGTACTCCCAGAGCATCTCCAGCAGGTAGTCCAGGTTCAATTTCATGCCGCAGGCGGTCCACTTCTTCCATGGAAATCTGGTCAATTTTGTTATGTACATACAGGCAGGGCATGTACACCCGGTTGCCCACGATCACATCGATGAACTCATCTGGGGAGCAGTCCTCTCGGAAGAGCACTTCTGCACTGAAGATCTTGTACTCATGCAGGATGAGCTGTACCAGCTTCTCTGAGCACTGGGTGAGAGTGACCACCGAGTTAAAGGAGATGCCAACACATTTCTTGGGCTTGAAGTAGATGCTGGGCTTGTGTTTGTTGAGGCGGATGCCCACCGATTCCAGCTCCTTCTCTAGCAGAGACCTCTGCACCTCTCCCTTGGTGGCATCCAGCATCATGATGACAACATCAGCAGTGCGTGCCACAACAATCACCTGCCAGCCACGGCCTTTCCCTTGAACTGCGCCTTCAATGATTCCAGGAAGGTCCAGGAGCTGGATGTCGGCACCTTTGTATTCAATGACCCCAGGGATACATGCCAGGGTGGTGAACTCATAGGATGCAGCTTCACCGGCCGTGGAGGTCATCAGACTCAAGAAGGTAGACTTACCCAGAGAGAGAAAGCCAATCAGTGCCACTCGTGCGTCTCCAGACTTCATGACATCGAAGCCCTCTCCTTTGGATGAGGCTGATTTGGATGGTTCCAGGAGCTGGGCCCGATACTTGGTAAGTTTTGCCTTCAGCAAGCCCAGGTGATATTCCGTGGCCTTGTTCTTCTGTGTCCGAGCGATCTCCTTTTCGATCTCCAAGATCTTTTCCAAGATGCCCATGGTTGCATCTCTACAGAGATTGAGGAACCAAAGGCCGCAGCAGCGACGGGACCGGGAATTCCCGTTTGACAGAGGAGGCCGAGCTGTCCCTGAGCTCTTAAGCTCAGGCCCTATCCCTAGAGCCACAGCACCACTTCCCACTTTCCACTGGTTAATTGGAAATAAGATTCTCAGGGTCTTTAGTTCCCTCGGATCTCAGCCTCCTGAGTACCTGGGAATACAGGCGTGAGCCACTGGGCCTGGCTCCATTTAATTTCTTTCTGGTCCTCAAATTCCTTACCTCTGCATTAGGAACATAACAATGCTTCTATCCTAAGATGGTTAGAAGAAGTAAATAATAATGCTTGGAAAGTACATATCAGGACTTCAGATCCATAGTAATAAAATGTTCTTAACAAAACATAAATCATGTTTCTCAAAGCCTACTAGATTCCAGCCACTAAACTTAATGTGAAATGTCTTTAAATATATTTAAATATTAAATAAGTTTATAAACAAATTAAATCAAAAGACAGAGATGTCTGAGACTGAGGCAATAGATAACAAAGATGATTAGGGAAAATATAAAAAAAAATCTGAATGCTAGAGTACGTGTGTATAGCTTAGCAATTTGTGGCTATTATTTGTAGAATCTTAAAAGAAAATATACCTTTGCTTATCATTCCTAAATTATCCCAATAATTTCACTGATTGGTTTTCATTACTGATTTATGTCAATGGTTGCTTTATTTTATTGTTTCAACATCACTAGAATTAAACATTTTGCAAATCTTGCAAATTTCAATGACCATTGCCACCCCCAGCATTTGATTCCTGGGCCATGGTGTAATCATAAATAGTGCTTCCTGGAGTGTATTATTATGTGAAGAAAGTCTTATCCATCAAGCATGCATATATAAAACATTTTGAGGCAATCCAAGATACATAGTCATGAATATGATCATTAAAAGAAAGGATAAAGAGAAAGGACATTCATAATGAGACTATGAAGTAGAAATTAATTCAATAACAGGCTGATGTGAGCAGAGAGAAATTAGATTTTAACCATGACAAAGGCATAATTATGCTGAAGTTCATGTTTGTTTATGTTTAAAAATCTTCCTTGGAATTGTAATATATAATTACATTTGTATTTATAAGTTTCAGGATCGGACTTTAAATGTTTTATAGTGAAAGCAAGCACTCTCCATTTCCCTTCAGACTCTGTCTCCACAGCATAACACTTCATGTCATTTCTGACCTGGAAGGGGTGGCAGATAACCTACCATGCTGGTTGAACAGGTCTTTGCCAGGAGCAACTGACAGGAGAAAAGTGAGTGATCTCAGACTCATGAAGAGTGTAGCTGAGACACAGACATGTATGAGCTGGGAACCAGAGAAACACTGGATGGGAGGCAGAAAGGCGAGGAAGCCGTTTGTCAGTAAACCATAGCAAGACCCCACGGAAGTCAGATCGTTCCTATTACGGTCCTCTCGCTACTCACAACAGGTGAGACGTGGTATGCAGCTCAGGCCAATTTGCCAAGCGCTGCTCTTTCTGTGGACAACCACAGATTCCTCTGGGGAACCATCTGTGCAACTCTGTTCCTAACATTTTGGGATATCAGCTTTGTTCATAACCAAACCGAACTACTTCTTCCCATGTTTTCCTTTCTTTTCCAAGAATAAAATACATATAGTTGACTTCTAAAAACACATTAGCAAATTTCTAGTCATTGTTGTTCTCAGATAATCCTGATGAATCTCTCTCTCATGACACAATAATAATGGATATACATTGATATTCACAGACAGCATTGTGTTTAGAAAGCATTAGCTCACACTTTCATATCTCTGTATTCCCGGCTTTTGGTGGTACTCACATGCTAGCTTTAGTTTCCTAGAGGAAAAGATGGCATAGGAAAATTAGACATTGACATTCTCACTTGTAGCAGATACTCCTTTCCTGGGCACCTAACTCTCCATTTCCTGGCCTAAAACTCTTTTGTACCCATGTGATAGCTCAGAAACTGCAGAATCAAATCATCCTTGTCCATTGGAAGTAGCTTTCAAACAATGGCTGGTGGGGGTTGGTGTGTAAACACGTAAGCTTTCTTGTCACTTAATACAGATGTGTGTGTGGCCAGGTGTGTGAGTGGATACTAAGGCTCATTTTCTCCTCCCACAGCACTTCCAAAGCATCAAACAACAATCGCCTATGGCCGTGCCTCTGAAAACTCATTCTGAAGACACTTTCCCCTCTGCATGCCACCTCTGTGTATCTTTGCCAGAATTTGCTGGTTCCAACACCCAAATAAAGTACTTTCAACCACTTAGTACCCATGTACTAATTTGTAATCATATCTAACTCTAGGGAATCCAAAATAAAATGGAGAGCCATCACCTTTTCATATTCACAATATCACTTCCCATTCATTCAAATATAATTAAACAATCTCTTTGCTAGATGTTGTGCTTTTGATATTTGTCAAGTGAACTTTGATAGTATTGCTAAGAGCTTTAGTGTGTTTAGCTTATAACCTTGCATCATTTTCCTGCATTATTTTGCAAAGAACATAAAAGTTCTCCAAGCCTTGCTCTCTATCTTAACCCACTTGTAACTTCTATTGAAATTAAAAGTCCACTGACTACTTTACTTCTATATGCACATTAGTTTACTGTCATTTCAGAACTCAACAAGAAAAGAAACTGTAAGTGGAAAAATAAAATCTAATCTCCTCCCAAAGCAAATTGAACTGAAAAGGAAAATAAGCTAAGTACTATTCATTCTATATTGATATTCTCTTTTCTGTTTGATCCTATAGAAGGCAAGAAAAAAAAACCCTCCAATTCCTTCTTTGAAAGTATTTACTTTAACCACAGCTCGATACAAAAAGAAAAAAAAAAGATAAGCAAGCTTTCAGAAGAAATAGACACATGGAAGCATGGTGCCTCAGCAGGACACACCATTCAGCTCTTAGACTCTTAAGCAGACAATGGGAAGAACTGCCCTTGAAAAGCTCTGGAACACAAGCAAAGGAAACTCTGAAGAAAACAGCTAAGGGGGTCTCTGATACCCAGTCATTGTTACCCATAGTCTTCAAAACTCATCTTTCAAATCTTAGTTGGTTTGTTCTGTCTATAGGTGAGAAAATAATTACGAGAATAATTAATTTGTTTAGAAACTGTTCTGTCATTACAGTTACCACATAGAAAACATTTTATTTGTTCATATGGGTTCCCCCTCCCTCAGAATAAGCTTTCAACTTTTGTCTCTATCAAAGGCTTGGTCAACTATTTCTAGCATCCTCTTCATGTCTTTGTCAGTCATGCTTATATTTTCATTATGTTCTTTATCCCTCTTCACTTGTCATCCTTTTCTTTCTACTCCATCATATATCACTTTTATACTATGATATTCGTTAACATCTGTATTGATATTCTTATTCAATGATATGTGGATAAGTCTTTTGATCTATATATTTTCTGCATTCAATCTTGAACCATGCTTTGAGCTCATTCTTCTTTATGTGCTTCTAGCTGTAGAGCAAATTTGGAGAGGTATAAACCCCTCACACTTACAGTATGACTCAAGCACAACTGGGATATGTTGGTTCTTTGTTAGATCTATGTGCTGGCACTGATGGCTCATGCCTGCATTCCTAACTACTTAGGAGTGTAAGATTTGAGTAGTGTGGTTCAAACCCAGCCAGGACAGGAAAGAGTGAGTCACTCATGACAAATTACCACCAAAAACCTGGAAGAGGAGGACTGGCTCAAGTGGTAGAATTCCAGACTTGATAGAAAAAGAGAGAGTATCCAGGACCTTGTTCTATTCCCAGTACTGACACCAAAAGAGAAAAATAAAAAGATCCCAGCCAGGATCTGCTGAATTAAAACCCTTTTAAAATGAGCAATACCATCATTGAGGGAGAATACTCTGATGATTTTTGCGTATTTAAAACCAAAATATAATTCAACTGTGCAAGGTAAATCTTGGAGAAATTAAGTGTGAGTCTATTTATAATCCAGAAGGGAAAGAAGAATGGACTACCAAGAAGTAGAGGGATGATAGTACTCATCATCATTATTTTTACCAAAATATCACAGCAATTAAGAATGGCCAAAATGTCTTCCCATATAATGGCAAAACAAAAGCTAGTGACAAAAGTTTCTCGTAATAAAGTTTTTTTTATCAATGTATTAAGGAGCTCATACAAAATATGAAGCTAAGTCAAAAGAAAACAGTCAAGTGATATGCTTTGCAGTTTCTTTTAAAAGGGAAAAACATCAATTAAACATGAAAGTATCCTCAATCACCCTCAGAGCCAAAAATTAACAATCAAATCCATTTGTAGCTATCCACCTGCCAAAGACTTATTATTAATGCTTAATTATATTGGAATGCAAAATTGGTATGCCTCTTTGGAGAATAACAGGGGCCTTTCTGTGAAACTAAGTACCTAGATAAATAACTGACAAATAAGATGTCAAAATTAATTATTCATAACTTAAATGAATATTCAGAGCCACCCATGCTCATTGATGTAACATTTTACTTCTATGAATTTACTAGAGAGAGTCACCCAGAATACACAAGGATGACAACCAGTATCATTGCAATGCTGATTAGAATATTGGGAAAGACCATGGCACTTCTAGAATAATATACAGCCATCAACAGAAACAACACAAATGTTTAAGTGGAGAGTAATGTTTTAGAAATCATCTGGGAAAGAAAATTTTATGATGTGGATTTGTATGTATGTATATGTATAGGTATGCATATATATATTGAAGCACAGAAATACGTTTGTGATTTGTTTTTAAATATGAGTGTTTATACCCCTAGGAAGTTACAAAAGAAAGAAACTTTTGATGGGGTGGTTCTAAGGTTAGTGCTCAGCACTGTATGGCTATGTGGCTACTTGAAGCTACTCTTCCAGTCATTTTTGTTCTCATTGTTTTTGAGACAAAAATCTCATCTGGCCTGAGCTGAACACAGGGCTGAATCACAATCTGCTTAAGTTTCTCAGTGTCATGGGATGATGGGTACACACAACTACTACATCCAGATTTTTTTTATCCCACTTTTCTGTCTGAGATGCTTTGGAACCTTGAGTCTTTCCATCTCAGTCTCCCTACTAATTGCCAGTGAAATCCATCAATACTAAGGCAATTCTAAGACTGTTTTTTTTTGGGGGGGGTGGATTGGATATGGGGTTTGAACACAAGGCATGGGCACTGTCCCTGGGCATTTTTGTTCTCAAGGCTGGTTCTCTACCAATTGAACCATAACACCATTTCCTGATTTTGAGTAGTTAATTGGAGACCAAAGACTCATGGGGACTTTTTCTGCCCAGTCTGGCTTCCAACTGCAGTCTTCAGATCTCCGTCTTCTGAGTAGCTAGGGTTATAAGTGTAAGCTCCCAGAGCCAAACTTTTATGAAACATTTAAGTGCCTTTTTATGCACAGGACTTTAAATATGGGAAAAGTTCAGTTCATAAACCTGTAGAGAGTTGTCATCTGAACAATACAGATATTCCAACACACACACACACACACACACACACACACACATGCACACGTGTGTATATACATACTAACTACAAGGCTTTTCACAATTTTTTCTTAGCTTTAAGTATAGAATTTAAATATTTTTTAAATGAATACTATATATTCTAAGTGGAATTTTTCAGCTGGGCCTTGGTAGCTCATGCCTGCAATTCTGGCAATTCAAGGGGCTGGATTCTGGAGGATTGAGGTTTGATGCCAGCCTAAGCAGAAAAGTTTGCTATACTACATCTCCCAGAACAATCAGCAAAAAGTCAGGCTGGAGGTGTTGCTCAGGTGGTAGAGCACTGGCCATGAGCAAGCAAATATAACCAAGCAGGAGAACCTGACTGCAAGTTCAAGTTCCAATAGGAAAGAAAAAAGGAAATGAAAGAGAGAGAGAAAGAAGGAAGAAAGAAAGAAGGGATGAAGGGAAGGAGAGAAAAGGAATACCTCCTGTGATTAATTTACATTAAAGAACACACACAGGATAAAGTACCTGACATTCACCATCTTTATAAGGATTTAATTTTAAGGACATGTAAAGTTGTACTTTGGAGATAATTTTATTCATATCAAAATTGTAGACAATGCCTTAAAAACACTATCAAGGGACATAAAAATGACTGACCCAAGGGGATAAATAAAGCATAAACAATGATATCCAATTCAAACTTCAGTGTCATTAGAAGTTTGGCACACTTTCTGATTTTTCAAAATATACTATATAATTATAAAAGACTACCTTGCCTGTCCAATTCCAGGTTCTCCAGATGATAAAATGGAAATGTTTATTGCTTTTCGATTTTCCTTACTTGACTCCAGCCCATTAGAGAGGAGCTTAATAGCTTTCTATATCATATTTCACCTTTTCAATTTCTTTCACTTTTAAATTATGCTCTCGAAACTAGAAGAATTTTAATACAATAAAAATGTTCTTTGTATAATCTCCTTCACCATGAGCATAAAGTGAAGGTGGGGACAGCAGTACATTTCCTACTACATGCACAGTTGTACAGTCCGCACATGTGGGTGTATGTATTATAAAGAAATAGCTTTAAAAATTGCTTTCTTGTCAGCAGCCTCCAGAAAATTATACTTAGTCTACATTTGATAATTAACAATCCCTTTTTCTCTACTATCTTAAAAGCTTTTGACAGGATTTTTTTCTCTTTTCTTTGCAAATTCTAAAAAACATTACTTTCAGTTTTTTTCAATTAAAAAGTAACATGCTAGCATACAATTGGAAAAATATTTTAAAAATTAAAATATTCCTCAATCTGAAGCTGATGAAATTTAAATTGTATTTTTATTTGGCCACTCTTTTTCTTTTTAAACCTATCTTCCTGTCTTTCTACCCTCCACTGTCCAATTCTCTTACTTCCCTCTTTTCTTTCTTTACAGTCTTTTTAAATTTCTACTTATTTTCCAAGGATTTCCCTGCATCACACTTGAAAAAGCAAATACTAACTGGGCGCAAAGGGGCTCATGGCTATAATCCTAGTTACTCAGTGGGTTAAAATATAAGAATCAAGCTCAAGAACAGTGTCCAACCCCTGGTCCCAGGACCAGTACACACACACACACACACACACACACACACACACACTAAAAAAAGCAGTAAATTCTAGATAATATGTATTCTACATTATACTGTACACCTGTAATATTAAATCATATACATATTCATATCATGTTTAACAAATGTAGAAATACTAAATTCAAGGTACTATGTACTATATACATATAATATACACTATATTATATGCTTCCAAACTGTGAGTCTGTAAAGAAGGGAGTTTATTCCTAGCCAATGCATAAGCTGTTTTTTTTTCCTCCAAATGCTTCCTTGACTTCTGTATTACCTCCACTAGTTTAATACCTTCTTTGTGGGCAAGGAAGATATCTCTACACTAACTATATATTTTCATTGTTGCTTGTCAAAGTGTCATTTGTGTGGTCCACTCCCCATTGTTTTCTTTTAGACCAAGAATGATTTGTTGCACACCTCTCATGCAACCCATAAGTATCTGTTCAATTGACTGACTATACGCAATTTGACCACCAAATGAATAAGTCCTAGGTAGTAAAATTCAGGAAATAATTTGCAGGAACTCTCCCAATTCAAGTATCTCAACCAACACATTCCCATTGTCAAAATAAATGTTCTCAAGAAATCATGCACAACACTAGTTGGGAAGGAAAGTTGACTCTGGGGACAACAATGTTCATGGGGCTTTAATTGTCATGAATTCTCATGTGTCTGTGTTTTGATAACTGAGGAAGGGTGTTTTGGCACACGATAAACTGTTTTTTTTTTCCATCATAAACTGAAACTTTATCTCAGTACACAAATAACAGTCTATTTCTGGAGGGTGTGAATATTTGGAATCAGTTGTCCTGTTTGAAGAAATTCCTTGTAGTAAATAACTCAGAAGGTTTAGCCTGGAATGATCATGTTTGGAAGCCAGTCTGGGCAGAAAGTCTGCTTGGATGATTTTCCAAAAATAACCATCAAGAACAAAGAGTTAAAGTGCAGCTCAAATGGTAGTTCAAACTAAGTTGAAATGACAAACCTGAGTTTAAACCTCAGAATTTTCGATAAAAGAATTAACAACAACAAAAACAATGAAAAGAAAGAATTAAAATCAAGCCAGGAGCTGATACCTCACACAATGGAGGCTGTGAGCTAAATACCATGAATTTAATCCAGCCTGGGGAGTTAAATCTGTGAGATTCTTATCTCCAATTAACCATTAAGAAGTTGTATGTGGAGCTGTGGCTCAAGTGGTAGAAAGTCAACCTCCGTAACCCCTCTGTATAATATCCTGTCAATAAAATACAATCTTAAAAAGTTCAAAAAAATCAGTAAGGAGAATGTGATTATATTGATTAGTACTTGCAAACTGCTCACTACAAACAAATAAACAATTTCAGAGTCATTGCTAATGGATTCATGTAGTTATAATTACCAAGGACAATTTCATAGAGAAAACCAACTTGGTGAGGGAGAAAAAAAAACATGAAAGACTTAATATTTTTATTTTCAAGAGAAAGAACATTCTTTTAAGAGAGGAAGGGTTTATTTTCGCTTGCAGTTTCTGAGGATTCTGCCCATTGTGGGCATGGAAAACACAACATGTCAAAGCAAAGCAGAACACCTCCTACCATGGTGATCAGAAAGGAAAGGCAGATGGACAGAAAATGGGTGTTTGTATACACAGAAATGAGGAGGAGAAAAGGGAAGAAAAAGAGTGGAGAAGGAAGGAGAGAAGGAGAAAGAGAGAGAATCCAGAAAGAATATTTGTAAGTTCCGTTTCATTGTGTGACCGTGTATTATGTCTCCTTAGGGTCACATATGTGCATCGCTACCTGGTGTCAGGACACTATGTCCATCAGTTTGACATGTGCATCTTTGCATGTGCATTTCTCCACTGAATAATCCTGGACCCACCGTCTCACTGGGTCATGCGGAGGCTTCATTCACTCTAGGCAAGCCAGCAGTCCATCCCACATGGCTGCATTTTCCAATCAGCTCTGCAAATCCTCATGCAAAAAGCCTGGCTGAATGGTTATCCTTGTATTTAAGTCATTCACAGAGTACGTCCCCAACCCTATACAATGGAACAGTAGCATTAATGACCCCTGCAAAATTATGATAAAAAGAGCATCATGATTCCAGACAGTTAGGAGGCAATGGAAGGGCAAAAGGAGTCAAGGCAAGGAGAGCTGCAGCAAGAACAGTGGCTGACTGGATCACTGGAAAAGGAAGAGAAAGAACAATGAGCAAGGGTGCAAAGACATACCAGAGACAATGGATTTAAGCTGTGGAAAGTGATAACCAGCATGTTGGCCAGGTCTTACTCAGCACTCTATCAAATGGGGCGTTAGAACATCCAAGAACACAGGGAGAACACCTTTGGAATGTACCCACTGTACGCTTCTGATAAGAATGATTAGAAGGGTAGGATCTGTGCCAACAGCCAACCTTTTAGTTCAGCGAATTGCTTCTTTGACTCAGTATTCTGCCACTAGATCAAATAAAGTTACTGAAAATCCTGGAGATGCTCCAAAGAAAGCATGAGTTTTCTTTGAGGAAAAAACCCCCATGATTAGCCATTATTTTGCTTTGCTTTGGGGTTTGCAGTAGCTGTGGTTTGCCATAGCTTTGTTTTAACTTTAACACAATGAGACTTGGGAAGTGATTTGCTCTCCAATTAACACTGAAGAAAAGTGAGACTGGACAATAGAACATTAAAAAAAGGAAAATAGTGAAAATAGCCAAGTATAGTTAGTACTAAGGATAATTTTATTCTTGGTACAGGAAGCAGAACTTGTTTACCTTTTATTCCTTAATATATATTCCAGTCAAAGCAAAACTCTCTCATTCTCTTTAAATCAGGCTCGTTGGACCTAAAAGGAGATATGTGGGATGATTAATATTGAATGTTGCTCTCCGGGACATCAACTCTCAAAGTGCAATTGAAGAGCTGAAAGCAGGGACCACCTGATGACCATGGCAGCACTAACTCTTGCACTCACTGTGCTATTTCATGAGCCTTCCAAACACTGCTATTTCACACTCCCCATCTATCTTCAGAAATAACAGCCAGTGCTAAAAACATTTGAGGCACAGTGATTGTTATTTTGAAGGGACTTTTTATGCTTTGAAAACATCTTGAAGGGAATTTTAATGCATAAAAAAACAGTCATCTGCTATACAACTGAGATGGCTGAATAAACATAAGATCATCCAATCTGCCAGTGGCTCAGAGATCAGCTATGATTTCCATAGTTTATGACAGAAAGTCTGCTGGGCTGGCATAGCCCAAGTCCTAATTCAGCTTCTGTACTCCTATTTCCTTTGCCTTCTGGAAGCTAGTGAGGTTTGTACTCTGGTCCTCCTGCTATAGCTAGCTACCACTTAGGTCATACCTCCATGCCATTTTGTGTTTGGTTTTTGTTTGTTTTTTTTTGTTGTTTTATTTTTTTTTCCTACTAAGCCTCCTAAATAGCTTAGATTACTACAATTAGCGTTGTTTGTTGACAAAGAGCCTCCCTAACCTGTGCCTGGGATGTCCTGGAATCATTATCTTCTTGATTTCTATAATATGAGATTCACTGGTAGGAATCAGATTGTACACTTGATAGGGAAGAACTTTACAACTTGGGCCACCCTCCCAATCCACAATCTGTTTTTAAATAAAGAAATGTCACAGTTGAAAACAAATGGGATTTATGTTTATACTTTACCAGTGGTCAGGCCCAGCCTTCCTAATATGAATGTCCTAGAGCTGATCTATCAGTGATGCCTGTTTTCCAAGGAAAGATTACTACTGACTGCACTTCTAAAATATTTAGAGTCTGTATGCTGCAGCATGAGTCCGTTCTGATCCAAGAGCAGGAAGAAGAAAAGAAAAAGGAGGAAGAGGAGGAGGAGGAGGAGGAGGAGGAGGAGGAGGAGGAGGAGGAGGAGGAGGACAAAAGTAAAATAAAAGTCACCTGACTGAAACATTTCAATTTTAGAAGGGTGAGTGTGATTCAAATTTAACAGAATGACCTAATAGATGATAAATGGATCTATCAACACTAGTGTGAATTTAAGGAAAACCATGAAAAAGAAAGCAGGTCACTGAACTGTTCAATTTCCTTCTTTTCTTTTTCCAACATTATTATGGAAAATATTTAGTCCCATCTGTCTTATCAGACAGGATGATAAACTTCCTCAGTCTGCCACAAAGTGGAAGGAGTTGTGATTGAAGTTAACATGAGAACCACTCTAATCAAGTAATAATCACTCTGAATCAGGATCAGGAGGGGGGGAAATCACCAAAGTGATTTAGACTAACTTTCCTGGCTCAAGCTAACACTTTGTGAAGACAGAATTCAGTCTCATGCAATCTCAATGACCAAAGGTGGTACCAGGAACCAGCAGAATAGGACTTTCGCTGTCTTCAATATATTTTATGACATTCTCAGATAAAGTCATAGAACCATGGATAATGAGAGGACACATTATAGGTAAAGCTGTTTTAAACTATTTCAGTGGTTCTCCTATGAAAGAATTTATTTCTTTCCATACCTCTGTGTCATCTAGTATATCTAACAACTGGATCCATGTATTTCTTTGGCTAATAGTGAAATTATTTTTCATGTGATTCCTTTCTCTGACCTCTGTTTACTTGACAGCATATTGTTTATTGGAGTCAATAATTTCCCCGGTGTGTTAGCATCACTTTCCTCGACACCACAGCCTGTTTGTTTGGGGCTTTTCAAAGT
The DNA here is from genome assembly GCF_031878675.1 of Megascapheus bottae. Taxonomy (NCBI): domain Eukaryota; kingdom Metazoa; phylum Chordata; class Mammalia; order Rodentia; family Geomyidae; genus Megascapheus; species Megascapheus bottae. The sequence goes on from NC_143510.1 coordinate 23,057,443, forward strand.
CACCCAGGCAAGCAAAGGGAAACAAGTGAACAGTGAGAAACTACATTTATAGCCATACTGATGTACTGCCAAGATATATTTCCACCTATTTCAAATTCTAAAACTGAGTTTATCATAAAACTAGGTGAATGCTATCGAGTTAAGTTTATTATATAAAATTTGAAGTTAGTATTTCAACTACTTGACACTGATACTAAATCTTTCAAATGAAAAGAAATTATTTTTAAAATTTTCTGAACCCAATAGAAATGGAATATGACTATCGCATTTTAAAAAGTCTTATGAAGATAGAAAATGAAAATAATTTCAGAAATGACAGAGACATTCCATCAATATCTTTCATTCTATTTAGAAGATCCATATTTGCAAGACTTTTTAGATTTTTCTCCTAGACAATTCCTACTTTTCCTGAGTAATTCAGATTCTAATATTAGATTTAAAAATGATTTTATTCATGATTTTCATTTTCTGTGCTGACTGGTAGGTAGCATATATTACTGTTAAAATGCACATATCTATGTATATGGAATTATATTTATATACACACCCAATTCAAATTTTCCTCTAAATCTACATATTTTTTGAATATGCAGTTACAGAGAGACAGAGACACATGGAGATGGAGGAAGAGGAAGATTCATAGTACTATAGTTCCTTCAGTTATCTTAGGCTGTACAATGCACTTTTATTTCTTTATAAATATAGTGGCTGCTTTGTATACGGTGGGATCATATCTGTTTAAGCCTTTTGTAAACTGAAAATGTTGTTGGTCGTAAACTCACTGACTACCACCAAGCCAGTGAGCCTCATGGCTCAACAGCATGATACACTGTCAATATTTATTCTCATGGCTTTGTAGTTGACTGGAAACTGTTGCTGGCTGTCACTGTCCAACATCTAAGAGACAATTCCTCTCCTCAAATCATTAGCTGGGAAAAGGTCTAAGTGCAATTCCTACCAAATGTATACTATGTTCCTATAAAGTATCACACTATGGACTGCTGATAAATTAATACATTAAATCAATTAATTAATGAAAAACAATAATTATTTTAGGTAATCAAAAAATCATTGAGACATGTTAACTATTAAACTAAAGCAAAACCAGAAGTATTTAGTATTTAAATCTAACAAACTTTAAACTGATTTTTAACTACATGAAAAAGAAATCATTATTGATGACTAATTTAAGCTCCAGACAACTTTCAACAACAATTTTGCTGTGAAAAAAAAAATATGAGCTCTTTGAAATTTGCACTTTTTGATAAAGAATTGTTAAAGATGTTCTGATGAACCATATGATATTATTTCCTGGAAATCATGCAAATTCAACTTCTTTTGATTTGTTTTTCACTATTTAACAGATTTCTATTCATACTAAAACTTCCACAATTTTCTAATATGGCAATTTGTGCAGCACATTGCCTATAGACTTAAGAACATCTGCATCAAGATAGTTTCATTGTGTACTTTATACAAACAACTTCACAACAAATCAGGAGAGATACTTAAGTCTATACAAAAAAGAATGGAAACCTGGTTTGGAAATCCAAAATTACTACCAAGATTTATTTTTCTTTTTTTTCTTCCTTCTTTTCTTCCTTTCCTTTCTTTCTTTTTTGCTCTCTCTCTTTCTTTTTTTCTTTTGAAGACTTTGATTTCAGTAACAGGCAAATCTCAACACTAGTATTCAGATCTATGCAGGGTTACTGTGAGGCTCTCCTAGAGTCTAGATAATCCTTCTCTTTACTAATAGAAGAAAATTGCATCGCTGATCACCAGCTGGTGAAGTAAGGATCCCACTTTCTGTACTGGGCAACACTTGCTTAGGAAGAATAAATCAGCCTGATTGAAACATGACATGGAAGACACCTTCCTTTCTTCAACACATAGTTCCTTGCCTACATTCAAGGGCTATTTATTCTGTTCAAAATTTGTGCTAGCCATGCATGAAACATCAGGAATACAGTGAGGAAGACAGCATCCATGACATTTATAACACCTACAGCCCGGAGGCAGAATGTTAAGCCTACACAGCTGAGGTCAATGCCAGATGAAGAAGTACAAAGTATCCCTCTCCAAACTGATACTTTTCTTTGGCAGGCCTAGATAATATTTTTTTTTAGATTTCAGCTTTGCAATTTGTTTGTTCTATGATCTTGGTCAAGTACTCAACCTTTCCTACTCTTCCCTTCCTCACCTCTATGATGGAATATAATTCCTATGTGTGAGAGATTAACAACGAGACTCTAAATTTATCACACTTTCCACTAAGGCAGTTAGTTGTATCTCCTCTTCTTGAAGGCAGGTGGTGAGTGTTTTTAACACCACAGCACAGAAGCGATATTCCTTCTTCAGGAAAAAAAATCAGGTAAAGCTCTGTACCTCATAGACAGATCTTTTAGAGATTTTTCTGGACTCACATCCATGAGAAAAGCATCTTTTCTAGCCCATGTCTGCTTTGTTGGTCCTTTAAAAACTTAAAAATAGCCTTTCTTATCTATTCATATGAATTTTAATGGTGCTGCTAGGGCAGATTTATCAATTTGGGTTTTAACACTGAGAGCTCTGATTATCATTTTTTTTCAGGCAGATGTATTTCTGGTGAGAACCATCCCAAAGCTCCCCTTTCTTTTACTGGTAAAAAATTAATGCAATTTCTTTGGATTGAAATAGCTTTGCTTTTAACTGATCCATTAGGAGTGCTCTGGAGTATTACCCCAACGCTCAGTGCCTTCAACTGGACAATACATAAGCAGAATAGATTGGCTGCAAACAAACCAGCAATGCAGTGTGGGGATTCAGTGCAAAATGAAAATGTGGACCTAGTTCAAGAGTGAAGAATCTTAAAGAGCAAGAAGAAAGAGCATTAGAGAAAGCCTGAGCTTAGGCAAAGATGCACAGGCTGTGGTGGGAAGTCCTAGTGTAAATCCATGAGTTTCAAAACTGGGTGCTCTTGCCAGGAAAACCTATGCAAAGAACTCCAGAACTCCAACCTTGTGGAAATTAACAATGCCCTCTGTGTATATAATGGCCTCTGGTCTATGCTTCCTAAGGACTTTTGCCTCTCAAAATGAAACCATCAATGCAGGCTTCAGTCTCTTGCAATTTTAGTACTGATTCAGGGTAGGGGAAAAAAAAAGAATTCCCCACCAAAACTTGAAAGGTTTAGCTGATATCCATTTGCTTAAGCAATTGTGACCATTAAGAAAAAGCTCTGAAGATTCAGTATTTCAAAGCAGGCATGTGAATAGAAGTATTCCATGGCCTGGCCTGAACCTTTAACTGTCATCTCCATACAAGTGTCCACTGTCACCTTTCTTCAGGAAACCATTTAATGGCACTTTAAAATTGGCTTCAAAATGGTTGAGAGAAACAAACATTCCACATCAATATTTCCACGGATAGACTCCCAAGACACTATGTTGCAAATGAACTTTACAACTTGGGGGTGGGGTGGGGGATGGGAAGTGGGAGGAAAATGTGAGAGGGGGGAGCAATGTTTCACAAGAAATGTATTCACTACCTTACATATATGACTGTAACTGCTCTGTACTTCACCCTGAGAATACAATTAAATTAAAAAAATAAGTGAAGCAAATGCCCTCACAAATTAATAGTGGATAGTTCCTTCCCTGAATTTTTGTTCACTCACTTTTCTATTTCACTCTCTCCTGAGTGACACCCCATCATTTCAGAAGTTTCTCCTTATCCTTAGTTTGCTAACTCCAGCACTGCTGACCACATGGAGAAAATAATTTTTGTAGTGGAGGGCCTCTCACTCACTGTGTTTCACCCTTCATTTCCATGTGTGGTTGCTTTATAGCTGCCACTACATGCCATGCAGTGATAGGTCACAGTGGCAGGAATTAAACAGCCAGTTTTGGGGTTCCATATTTCTCCACTGAGATGTTGTGGAAAATTCACACAGTTTGGTTTCTTCCTGTGTAACACAAGGTTTGGGAAATGTACCTCATAAGACTGTGATCAAGACAGGATAATGTTTGTAAAATGCTGAGCTTTGAATTGGTGCATATAAAATATTCAATAAATGTTATTTAAAAACAGGAATTGAAATTCAACCTACTTAGATCAATAAAATGAGAATTGGGAACTCAGGGAAGAAAGACATCTCCATTGGGTTGCAAACTCTGGATTTAGAAATCATTGCTTTGCCATTTCAAAGAAATTGACTTGAAATACATACTTCATCCTTTCTTCCTTACCTCTTTCCTTCTTTCATGTCTTTTTAATTTTTTTTGCTTCCTTTGGCTGCGTTCTATTATGATGTACAGACTCATCTCAAACTTGTGAGCCTCCTGACTCCTCCTCCTGACTCTGGGAATTACAAAGCCTGTACCTCCACGAGACCTTCCAGGTTACCAGGAGGGGTGTGGGACTCTTCATTATCAGTTTTTATACTGCTACACTGAATTAACTTAAGGACATTAAGTTAAACATCATATACTGCTTCTAGTAAATCATAATGGATTGCACAGCCACTGTGTTACTAGGACATAAACACAACAGAAAGAAGAATAAGGTACAGATCCTGTCTTCTAATAAATCCTTGTCTGTAGAGAAGATATATGTGTGTTATCTGTAATTTACAAAGAAAGTAGCATAATAGGATTGAATGACACTCATAGAAGCCAAAGAAAGCTACTAAATTGTTTTAAGATCACATTTAGTTGTCCTTCTTTAAAAAATTATTTTATTTTCAGGGTGATTACATAGAGGGGTTACAGTTACATTCATTAGGTAATTGGGTACATTACTTCTTGAACATTGTTACCCCATCCCATATTTTTCTCCCAATTTCCCTCCTCTCAGCCCCTCCCACTCATAGTTGTCCTTCCTTTCTTCCTTCCTTCCTCTCTCTCTTTCTTTCTCTTTTTTCCTCTTTCTTTCTTTCTTTCTTTCTTTCTTTCTTTCTTTGTTTTTTTCCTTTTTCTTTCTTCCCTCCCTCCTTCCTTTCTTTCTTTCTCTACCATAGCCTTCAGTCCTTAGCATGAACTATCTCACTGAACTAACCCTCTCTGAGCTGCACAGGTAAAGGAACAGAAGCTAATATTGTTTATGGAAGAATTCTATGTATGCAAGAGTTGAAGAAGTGCTTTCATAAAAATAACTATGCATAGATACTAAAACATGAAGCAGGTGTGACTATGTTGTTAAATGTACAATGTGGTTTTATGTGACTAAAGCCCAGCTATATTTCAGAGCAGAGTTGATTCGAGTGAAAATCCATGAGGCACAGTGACAAAGATCTTAAAAGAATGCCTCATCTCAGGCTAAAGAGTTTATTTTTTTAATCCCATAGGCATCAAGAAATGATATATAATTGTGTTGACTCACAGTAGGACATGGTAAAAATATGTTCTCAGGAAGGAGATTGTAATGGCATAGTATCAACCTGAGCTGAATTTTAAGGCTATCCAGTCATTGACAGATGTCAGGAGCTGTGGAAGAATGGCACATTTTTACCATTTTAGACCAATCCAATATCTTGTCCTAGGAAAACAGATACACTCTGATGACAATAACTGAGACAAAGAACACATTCCAAAATTTAACATTTGTCAGTAGAAAAATATCAAGCTTGACAGACACTGAGAAAGATTGTCATCTATAGGTTGTTATATGGTTGAGTGTGGGTTTGGGGTGGTAAAGAAGGAAGAAAGGTGGAGAGGAAGGGAGGTAGGGAGGGAGGAACAAAACTAAGACCCTGATATCAAAGCTATAGATTGTAATTAGAACCAAATGGTTCTTGGAAGAAAGCAATTAAAAATAGGAACTTATAGGAGTGTTAATATGACCACCAGTAAACAGGGTAAAACAGCTTTTTCAGAGTACTGTGGGTGGTAAACAAAATTTGAGAATAATTATAAGACAGTAACATGCTCATGAGTCAGGATGATCCACCGATGACAATTCCAATCCACTGATAGAGTTTTGATGATTAGATGCAATTTAACTTTGAACTACAAAAGTAATAACAATAACAAGGAAAGCATTACAAAAGCAAGCACACTAGCAGCTATGCTATGGTGGTATAGAACTAGCACAAGAATGACTAAGTTTTGCTGAAAGTATGAACAGGATGAGAATTATTTCAAGACCACAGGAAAAAATTAGATTGTTCTGCATCTAATATATCAACTAAAGAAATAAATCCTTTCCTGAGCATAGTAAACTACAGCTATAACTACAAATGTTATATTTTTTCTGTATATTAATAAAAACCACATTTTAAAAAGCTTTCTAATTACCAGGAAAATACTTACTATGTTTATCACATACAAAGTATTAATGACTTTAATTTTCAGGGTTCCCTTATAAATCATTTAAATACAGAGGGAAAAATAAGAGGAAAAATCCTTCTATAGTGTGAAATGGGACAAGGACATATACAAGCAATTTATAAAATACTGAGAGAGTTCTAAACTTTTGAGTTGTACTAGTAATCATCATTATATGAATGAAAGCAGGAATAGGTATTTACTTGATCAACTGGCAAATATGAACACATCTATTGCCTTTTATTTCCCAGTATAGGTTGAATACATGCATACTGGTGTGCCCTCCACTAATGTAATCCTTCTGGAAAGAATTCACTTCATGATCAGAAATATTTAATCTATACATTCTTTGACCTAAAGCAAGGATCTTCTTTGTGTCTACATTAACACTTCGCAGTTTCTTTATATAGTTCATTGTAAAAATGTGCATTTTCCACAAATATACAGACTTCACTTCATGTATAAACTTAAAGAAAAAACACTTTTAAATCACTAAATAAATGAAGCAAATTAATGCTGATGTTAGTTTTACAATCACTTATGATTACCCTTCCAAAACAGAGTCATAATATACTTTGTAAAGATGAATTTTCCCCCACATTAATGTGGGTACAAGTATGTTTTAATTCTAGATATAGTCCATTATATGAAATAAGAAAAAAGAAATAAAGGTTTCTTTTTACATATAGATATTTTGTCTTTTTTCACTTTTTATCTCTTTGTAAAGATTCCTACTTGTCCATCCATCCATCCATTCATTCATTTATTCATTTATTTTTAACACAGTGGGCTCTGTTGCCTATTCTGTCCCTCAATTCAGATCACTTGCCTCTGGTCTTGAGTATTAGGATTGTTGACATGAACTACTCCTATTACTTCTATTAGAAAAAATCAACACAGGATGTGGCACTGTGGCTCAAGGGGTAGAGTGGTAGCCTTGAGCTGAGGAGCTCAGGGACAGCACCCAGGCCCAGAGTTCAAGCCTCACAACTGACAAAAAAAATGAAAAAGAAGAAAAAAATCAAATAGAACAAAACCTAGATACATAAGGCCATAGAGTATGACACTAAATGAAAGGACCTCTAGGATATAGAAATAAAAGCCATATAATGAGTGATTGTTGTCCTTAATGTACTATGTTATCTCTCATCTCCTTATGTCCCTTGGTTATCTCAAATTGTTACAGTATTTCACCTTGTTATCTGATATATTGTATATATGCTTGATTGGTTATTTGAAATTGAATAGGGAAAGGAGGAAAACAACATGAGCGGCGGGTTGGGGGCCAGAGAGGGAAATGGGGATCATGACATGAGAAAGGGTATCAGTGTTTGTGAAGTAATGCACCTCTATCTGGTGAATATAATGTAACACTTCTATTAATTAAAATAAAAATATATGAAAAAAGAAGAAAAAATCAAAACAATAAGATCATTTTCTTGAAGACATTTTAAAGGTTTGTGATCTACTACACTGCTAGTTACAAAAGTGCTGGTATCTAAGCTCCTACATATCAATTTATCATCTATTAAAAATTGTTATGACATTTAAAATAACAATCCAGTAAGAAATGTTGTGTTATGTTAATCACTTAAAATGTATTTGAGTTTGAAAAGTGGTAACTGTTCATGTGCATGAATTAAGAGTTGGTATTTATTCCATTGAAAGTTTAAATTTCATTACATCATTGTTAACTCACTTCAAAAAAGACACTGGGGGGCCGGGAGTTTGGCCTACTGGTAGAGTGCTGGCCTAGCATGTACGAAGACCCAGGTTCGATTCCTTGGTACCACATACATAGAAAAAAGCCAGAAGTGGTGCTGAGGCTCAAGTGGTAGAGCTCTATCCTTGAGAAAGTCCAAGGACAGTGCTCAGGCCCTGAGCTCAAGCCCAGGACTGGCAAAAATTGCTTATGTGATTGAGGATTGTCCCCATAGCACTGTGAACACACTTTATGCTTTGTCATTTTATTTGAACTTTGCTAATCATCACATATAAACATTAATTTTCATAGAACTGAGTCTTATCAACCTTCTTTCGATTTCCTGCCACAGAGTCAAACTTCATAAAGTGTATTCCAAATTAAATATGCAATCCTGTGATGGATTTGGAAGCAGTATAGGTGGAAGTTTTGAGGTAGCAACATAACTTCCTTCTGTCTGCAAATAAACTATAGCATCTGACACAAGCTTGCTACGGTTGGTTTTACAATAAAGCCTTCTTTGCAGATTTACTGCACAGTTTGGGCAAATTTAAAAATAATAAATAAAACTCAGAAGTAATTTCAAAACCAAAAAACAGTAAAGACCCATGTGGATATTGTGTATCTCAGGTGGCATGCTCATTCCCATGCTATGTTGAGTTGTGTTTAAATCATTGTATGATTTGCTCAGCTACTTCCTTGTGCGTAATTTTGTGAAAAATATTCCTCCCCACATAAAGCAAATTGTGCTTCCAAAGCAAAGTGAGTATTATTGTGCTTAGTTGAAGTGATGAGGAGAACATGTGAGACTTGTCAAAAATCAGCATGTCTTTAGGGAAGGTTAGGTGGCATTTGGAGAAACATGAATCAATGCAATGTTACCTGAGCACGCACAGTTTTCTCTCCATGGTAGTCTTCTTACAATGGGATTCCAATGTTCTTGGCAAGTTAATTGGTTGCCTTTTAAGATCATATGTCTACAACCCAACCCTCAGGTGCTGAATTTCTTACATTTTTATTCATTTCATCCATATGATTATGTCTTGCCCATGTGAATTGTTAATTACTATCTTCAGCTATAGTGTGATGAACCAAAATGCAAATGATGAACTAGATATAGCACAAGTAAGTGTACAATACCACATTATTTT